>NW_028159575.1:250948-388448 GCF_964263955.1 Coregonus lavaretus
AGACAGAGACAGAGACAGAGACATAGACAGAGACAGAGACAGAGACAGAGACAGAGAGAGTGATACACTGACAACACAAGGGACTACAATGCATAAATGATTACTCTGATGATGATAATGACAGTGATGGGAGATATAATAACCTCTTGATCAGCCCATGTATGTTAAACACACGAAAAGGAATCGTAAACATGAAATGGGCCACTTCAGGAACGCAGTCAGAACTACTCAGACTTTGCAGATCTTTGTACCTGATTGTGCATCTGGGCGTTTGCTTTAAACAAACGTCTCAGTAGGACAATAATACATAATATTTTTTCCTTTCTTCCGGTGAAGGGGAAATGAGCTGTGATTTGTGAGGGGACGTGCACATGTAGTGTCCGAACACCTTAAAATCAGCTATTCCCCTCGGTCACACCAAGAGAACACACTGCTGTAAGAACAACCATGAAATACAAGAGACAAGATAGGCAGCGCAAGAGGAGCACATTGAACGCTTGTGGAAGTTGTTGAAGTTATGTTGGCTAGTGGGATAAAAATAAGGGAAACTGGGTTGAAAGTCCAATGCCTTTTTGATACAGTAATGATTGGCATGGCTTTTTAATGCCGTCCACACACGGTGTAACGCAACTTCCTCGCCAGTCCCAGACTTGTAACTTCACTGTCTTGCTATATAAAACACACCTAACCTAGGCAGACTGCCACTCCAGTGGCCCGCACCCTCCACCCTCCACCCCCACGTCCCACAAGGCTTCTCACTTGGACCCATAAATGCCTGCTAACACATGCACTGCAGTTCTCCTTGAATGGAGTGCACAGTTGCCGCCTCCGAGTAATAGGTGTTTTTTTCTGAGGCTGCTTATAACATTTTGTAAAATATTTGCTGCGGTTTATTTGCTGTGGTTTCTCCCAAATGAATTAGTGTGTGTGTGTGTGTGTGTGTGTGTGTGTATTTGTTTGTGTGTGTGTCGAGCTTGCAACAGGCTGAGCCGGCCTCGTCTTGACATATGGCTATGTGTGAATCTATCTTAGTTCTTCACACATGCAATAAGGTTTGCTATGCTCATTTAAACAATTGGTTATTTTAGATTAGTGGCACAGAGTTTTACTCTTTTCAGAAACGTATCATTTCTATCATGCTTCAGCAAAACATTCTGTGGGTAAAGATGTCGCAAAGCATTTCTATTTTATGCTAATTTTACATTTTAGTCATTTAGCAGACGCTCTTATGCAGAGCGACTTACAGTTAGTGAGTGCATACATTTTTCATACTGGCCCCCCGTGGGAAACGAACCCACAACCCTGGCGGTGCAAGCGCCATGCTCGACCAACTGAGCTACAGGGGACTATTGTCTTCTACAATAATCCCATGTGAACCATCAATGAAAACTTCCATTGCATATTCTCTGTAGAATTGAGCCTTTGCTAAGCCCCGCCCCAGAATTTTGGGGAACCAATCGCAGTGCTCCAATGGATAGAAACTGTCATCGAGTCCGACACCTAGGACAAGCTCAAGTTTGAAACACATGAAAGCCAGTAAGGGCAGTGGGAAAAACGGATAAAAAAAAAAAAACAATACTTTGTTTAAATTGTTAAAGATGCACTATGCAGAAATTGCTCCGCCATTCCCTGATTGCTAAAATTCTAATAGTTGGCCTAATTTCAGTTTATGTGACAAAACAAGCAGTCATTGTGTAGAGAATCATTGTACCATCTAAACCACTGTAAAATATATTTTCCACAACCAAAACTATTGTATTTTCAGCTGTTTGAAGCTGGTGTACAAAACCAAAAGTAAAAGACGCAAAAACAAAACTTAAGACCGGGAAGCATAGAAACACCACACATAGAACAGATCTACCGCTTCTTAGACTTGCTTTCAATGAGAATCACAGATCTATAACTCACATTTCTATGTGAATTTGGTCGGGTCGCCCAAAAATTACATATTGTACCTTTAAATAATTGAACAGTGCACCATGGGTACTTGCTACTGTGATTCCTGAAAAGCGGAGCCTGTTGATGGAATATTTTTAGAATCTGAAATTATATTTTTGTTACATTGTTTGCTACCTCAGCTGGTTAGCTAGCTCTTAGTCTCATTAACCACCAAATGTTGCTGACACTAGCTAGCTAGCCACTTCATTAATATAACTTGTTTTCTAGAAATGTCCATTAGCTAGCTGTTAGCAGTGTTCTTAATACAACCCCCATATGCTGTCGACAACAGGATATGATCTGAGAGCAATACTTAACTCCAAAAGTGGTTAGTAGCTTTGACTGCATGCTGACAGGGAATTCAGAGCCATTCACAGTGACTAGCCACACTACAAACATCATTTTACCAGGTTCCTGTGAATCAATTGTAATGACAGACCACCACAACATACCCGAGAGTTTCCTGATTAGCAAGGGGTAGTCTGTGTTTAATTTCATTGTGTATTAAAAAACACCGTTTGAAATCATTGTGAGGGGATTTCGAAGAGGGAATTGGGTTTCCTGGGAAAATGTTGTCCGAGGTTGCGACAGTAACCAAGGGGGGCGGGGCTTAGGGTCAGTTACGTAAGAAGTGTCCTACAGTAGCCTAACTCAAGTTTGTCTCTTCTCTCAACACCAGTTTTGTTTGTCATAATTGCCCCTGAGGGCACTAAAAGAGTTGAATTGAATTGAGGTGAATAAGATTCATCTCAGCACTTGAGAGCAGTGCCACACGAGGATGAAAGATGTGTGAGGCGGTTAAGAGCGTTGGGACAGTAACCGAAAGGTTGCTCGATCGAATCCCCAAGCCGACTACCTTAAAAATCTGTCGATGTGCACTTGAGCAAGACACTTAACCCTAATTACTCCTGTAAGTCGCTCTGGATAAGAGCGCCTGCTAAATGACGTAAATGTAAAGTGTGTGAACTGCTGAGTTAAGAGGGCTTGACAGGAATGAAGCATTAGCTCTCGCAATCCTCTCTTGACTTGAATTGGCGAGGAGGAAAAGACCATCTGGCAGACTATCTGCGTTCAGTTACATGGCAACAAACGCTATAGCTACAGGCTCTTCAACAATTGGTCTTTACCTGTTCTGAATGACCTTGAATCTGACATGGTGTGGTAGGTGCTGTGCGGCTTTAAAAAGTTCAACTTCTCCTGGAGAAAGAGAGAAACATTTACACAGTCAGCGTGTAGCTTCATTTCACTCTCGCCTGATTTCATATCACTATCACTCAACACATTGATGGTGGTGCTGTGCCATCTCAGTTTGAGTAATCGGATGTGTGGATGAGGGCAACTCGTGTGGGTGTTGTACTCCCAGTCAGATCTCACACTGATGCAGGATTTGGCAGGCCGTGCTAAGCGCCTGTCATGTCATCCGAAGGTCTCCTCATCCGTGGCTGGTTGGCCAGCCTTGGCGTCAAGAAAGATTAGCGCTGCCCTTGCTGTGTCATACTGAGACGCGACTGTACCAGTACCGTTGTCAACTCTTTATCTGAAAATACGCACCAAAATGCTGAGTTAATACAATGGAGCAGGCAAATCAAAATGAATGGTTGTGGAGGAAGTTGGGCTCTTAGGCTCTCCTTTCTTCTTTGTTGAGTTGTGCTTAGTGAGCTATGTCCAGTGTACTGTATCAGGAGCCATAGTCCTTGGTTTGTTGTGGAGGTTCCATTCATTTTGACTGTTGGGGCCACAAAGTCATAAACTTCACGGCCACGTCGGTAATGTAAGCTCCTGAGTGGCGCAGTGGTCTAAGGCACTGCATCGCAGTGCTAACTGTGCCACTAGAGATCCTGGTTCGAATCCAGGCTCTGTCGCAGCCGGCCGCGACCGGGAGACTCATGGGCGGCGCACAATTGGCCCAGCGTCGTCCAGGGTAGGGGAGGGAATGGCCGGCAGGGATGTAGCTCAGTTGATAGAGCATGGTGTTTGCAACGCCAGGGTTGCGGGTTCGATTCCCACGGGGGGCCAGTATAAAAAAAGATGTATTCACTAACTGTAAGTCGCTCTGGATAAGAGCGTCTGCTAAATGACTAAAATGTAATGTAAATGTAATGAACTCTGGGAACTGTCTGTAATGAACCTCTCTGGCTTGTAGTAGCGTTGCTCCGATCATCAATTGAGCCTCCCTTTTCATTAGATAGAGTCCTCCTTCATCTTGTCACTCCGGAACATGTCCCTGTATGTTTTACATTCAACTGCAATATAATTTCCATGTGAATCTATATTGCTGTGTTGGATGAAAGGTAGGAGTTGTAACACACTGTACAGTATTTTTTTGCAATATTGTAGTATATGTATGTTTTATGTATTTAGTTGAGGGTTATTCTTTAAGCCAGGGTTGGCACAGGGGGCAATGGCAGCCTATCTCGTTTTTAGTAGAGGGTGTGGATCTGTTTGCTTTGGATATTGCTCGTACTAAATATCTCTCCCCAAAGGCCAACTTTTCTTTACAATTGGAAGAATTTATCTTGGCACCAACAGGAGTCCTTTTTTTTTCTAGCCGCAATCCAGAGCTGCCCCCTCTTTTTTTCCTGTGGATCCGTTACGGCCTGTGGATAAGTTATGGCCTGTGGACCAGTTACGCCCTGTGGACCAGTTACGCCCTGTGGACCAGTTACGCCCTGTGGACCAGTTACGGCCTGTGGACCAGCTTACGGCATGTGGGTAGTGCTACAGCCATGAAAAAGTGCAATACTGAGTATGTCTCCCATGGGCTGAGCTAATTATTACACTAGTGGTGCTGCGCCATCTCAGTGCCACATCATTCATAACGCAACACACAATAAAAGGGCTCTGCTAATCTTTAAAGGCAATGTCTGGAGACAATGGCAACATAAATCCATCAGTAACATGGACACTGGCCTTTTGTCTACTAGTATAAGAGGTTATAAAGTGGCTCGTAATCCCTGTAAGCTGTTATTTCTTTTAAGAAGTGGACGGGTGTTTTCCTTTGACCGTAGAGGAATGTAAAAACCATGCCGGAATTTTAAGGCACCAGGCTGGCAAGATGCACTCTGGGTACTCGACAAGAGCTGTGCCTGTGTAATCCTAGCTTGGCGGTCAGGAAAGTATGTTGGGGTTGAGTAGGCTACAGGAGTATGACACCTCAAGCAGCCTGGATCCCTAGAGCAGGGCGGCATCGGAGGCTCTGACTGGCTACTGGCTACAGGCAGGAAGTGGTTTCTGGTCACTAGGAGGAGTACTGTCTTGCTGGCCCTCACTGACTGGAGACAGCAGTGCTTCAGAAAAGCTGTACATTACTGCAGGATTGAGGAATGAACTTTCCTAAATTCTATAGGCCGGAATAGTTTGTGTTTGTCACTTATCAAACCCTGGTGTTAAACCATAATGTACGAAGTCTAATTGAACTACCTCTTCATGTATGAGAACTAAGTCAACACAGCACAGCGTAAGCTTACCTACAATAGAACTACATTTTAGTCATTTAGCAGACGCTCTTATCCAGAGCGACTTAATGTTAGTGAGTGCATACATTTTTTTTTTGCATACTGGCCCCCCGTGGGAATTGAACCCACAACCCTGGCGTTGCAAGCACCATGCTTTACCAACTGAGCTACATGGGGCCCATACTACCCCTTGTTGTTATCACAGTACATAGTACCATTTCCTCTAGTAGTGTAAGGTACTTGTATTAGAGGGGCGACCTTAAACTGAACCCCTCTCCACTTTCGACCAGGTCAGAGGTGGATAGCCACCGGTTAGATCCTTGTCATCCTGTTGGGTGGACTCCTTGTTTCGGTGGACGTCACAGGATGGGCAGTGCAGGGGTGTCTAAACACACCTCGGCCATCAGGGGTTATTCCAAATGACCTTTGGTGTTATCAAAATAAGATGTCGTCGGATGACTCGTGTTATCAAAGGGAAGAATCTGACAGCCGATATAATAGCTAGACATTTTGGTAATTACATTTCAAGCTTATAAAACATACACACACAAAAAAAAGGGGGATTTGAGCTAAACTGGTGCTTATGTAATGGAATGACTTTGCAAGAGATAGACTGAGTATTATTTCAGCTTATGTCAGCATTGAGCTTTAATGTCTAAGGGATAACTTTAGGAAACCAAAAGGGCACATTAGTCTCTAGTTGGTGTGATTGATTCACATGTATTAATTATGGTTGTGATACATCAATAAGTTCATGTTCAATAAAATGTTGATTAACATGAACTTATTGATGTATCACAAGCATACCCTGAAGAAGTTAAGGATACAGCAACATTTGGGTTTGGCTTGAAATTAAAAGCATGATCAAATAAATCTGTTAAATTTATGTCAAGTCAATCTTTTCAGCCAATGTGCTTCACTGCTTCCAGCTCTCCACCTTAGAATCCCTGATTGGCCACTTCTACATTTGGATCCCCCTCAAGATGTTACAGTCAAACAACTACAGGCACTTACATTGAGCCTGCTGTCAAAGGGGTTATCTGTTGCCGAAATCAAGATGCAGATTGCTGAGCTTCCCCACAGTTCTCAATAAAATATTTAAAGTCACTCGAACCTAAGTGCTCCCTTTTTTACTAAACACCTTCAAAATAGAAGTTCACTTCATGGTTGCTTGGTGACAATTCTCTTGCAACTAGTGTTGTAGAATGAAAGTAATTACATTTTAAGACCAAGGTCGTGACATTTGGTTGAAGTGAACTTGAGTGAAAATTCCAAAAAGCTTTTCGATCCTTTTCACAACAGTAAAGCTTTAATTGAATTCAATGTAATTCAATCTACTATAATGTTTTTATTGTCCTCAGCTATAGCAGCAATCAGCCTGTTCATTCCCCAACGGACATCTAATTTGAAAAGACTTAAACTTGACTCACAGGGTTACAGCAACAAATTCACAGGGCTCTGAAGTTTAAACATCCTGTCTACACAAGCACTGTTCCTCTACTTTATGTTAACTTTGCATTGTTGGGAAGGGCCCGTAAGTAAGCATTTCACTGTTAGTCTACACCTGTTGTTTACCAGGCATGTGACAAATACAATTTGATTTGATTTGAATACCTGGCCTACTGAATCCAAGGCAGTTAGACCTCTGAGATTTTAATGGTTTCAGATTGTTGGCTTCTGAAAAGCCAGGAACAGCCTTGTGAGGCAGGTTTATTATTTGTACTTTTTTCAACACTATCAAGAACAATCATCGTGAGCATCAACAAAATGAAGTTCTTAGATACGCAGCAACTCTAATTCACCTATAGTTTTATCACCGTCTTAGTCGATGCAACAGTTAAAACTGAGGCTTTTCTCATGTCCTCTTCCTAACAAAACAGATGGCAAATCCTAATGTGATGATAATATATTTGAACAACCTTTGCTGTGTTTACAGAGACTACCCCATTGCCATATCAAGTGCTGGACTCAATGGATTTGTAATGCAAGAGAGAAAAAAATAAGTCTGAAGAAAGCACAGTCCCGCTAGGTCAGAGGGAGATCATTTCTTCCCCTACTTTGTTTCTGGGGCTTAGGTTCATGGGAAGCAGGCGGTGCCAGAGAGTGAGGCAGAGAGAGGGAGAGAGGGAGAGAGAGAGAGGGGGGGAGAGAGAGAGAGAGAGGGAGAGAGAGAGGGAGAGAGAGAGAGGGGGGAGAGAGAGTGAGCAAGAGGGAGAGAGAGAGAGAGAGAGAGAGAGAGGGAGAGAGAGAGAGAGAGAGGGAGAGAGAAAGAGGGCGGGAGAGGGAGAGAGAGAGAGGGGGGAGAGAGAGAGGGGGAGAGAGAGTGAGCAAGAGGGAGAGAGAGAGAGAGAGAGAGAGAGAGAGGGAGAGAGAGAGAGGGGGAGAGAGAGAGCGGGGGAGAGAGAGAGAGAGAGAGAGAGAGAGAGAGAGAGAGAGAGAGAGAGAGAGAGAGAGAGAGAGAGAGAGAGAGAGAGAGAGAGAGAGAGAGAGAGAGAGAGAGAGAGAGAGAGAGAGAGAGAGAGAGAGAGAGAGAGAGAGGGAGAGAGAGAGAGAGAGAGAGAGAGAGAGAGAGAAAGAAAGAGGGAGAGGGCTTGGCCTGGGACAAGGCTCCCTTTCGGACTTGAGCTGACTTCAAACGACGCACCTGAGAACACAGATTTAAACGCAGCCGTCGCGCCGAGGCCCGGAATATTCAATGAACTGCCCACTGTCATCATTACAGCTGGTGCAAATTTAGAAGAACCAAGCCCATTCCAGCTCTCCGCACTCGCTCTCTCTCTCCCTCCTCCTCCTCTTGCTTTTCCTCCTCTTTTTCTCACTTTTTATTTTCTCCCCACCAAGCCCCAGCTGATCCGGGCAGGTCCCGTGTGGCAGACCCAGCTTTAACAGAGTCCAGCAGCCCAGGACCACCAAGTATGAGTCAGCTCTGCCTGACATGAGTGTACAACAGTGGCTAAAGCAAACTGCTTAACAGACTTAAGGGCCATACAGATGCGATGTCTTAATTTGACCCTGCTTCTCACAGCAGGACATTTGAATTATTATGTGAATTGTAATTAATGGAACATTTTTTGTAAGGGTTGATACATTTTTTTGTTAGGGGAAATCAAGCCTGGAAATGTAAAGTTGAAATTACAAACTTTAGAAGTATTTTGAAACCGTGAATAAACTGCAATTTGCCCCATACGTAAAAATGTATGCACACATGACTGTAAGTCGCTTTGGATAAAAGCGTCTGCTAAATGGCATATTATTATTTATTATTATTATTATATTATTTCCTGTTGCACAGGACAATTTGCTGCGACAACAGAGTGATCAAATTAAGATTGCAGATCTGTACATGCCTGTCAAGTTATCCTATGGGGAGAACACCTATTCAACCAGCAAGACTATGGGATGCCACCTCTATGGTGCTCACCTATTCAACCTGCAGACTTTACAAGTGTCCACCTCTTACAACTAGGTCCATATATCATTGCCTGTGCTGTTGCTAGCTATATTTTAACACTGCCACTGAGTGTTTTTAGCCTCATAATGTTATTTTACAGTTTGTCTAACATGTCCAAATGTGACCTTGAGAGGCTAGGTTACAGTTGGTCCTGTATGGCTCAGTTGGCAGAGCATGGCCCTTGCACCGCCAGGGTTGTGGGTTTGTTTCCTAGGCCGTCCATACGTAAAATGTATGCATGACTGTCAGTTGCTTTGGTTAAAAGTGTCTGCTAAATACATGATGCTCTTATCCAGAATGACTTAGAGGCACAATTAAGATTAAGTGCCTTGCTCAATGGCACATTTACAGATGTTTCACCTAGTCAGCTCAGGGATTTGAACCAGCAACCTTTCAGTTTGTGACCAAATGCTCTTAACCGCTAGGCTACCTTCCTTCCAGAGGGGTGTTACCATCAGTCCTCCTAGTGCAGGGGGAGAGGGTGTTACCATCAGTCCTCCTAGTGCAGGGGGAGAGGGGTGTTTCCATCAGTCCTCCTAGTGCAGGGGGAGAGGGGTGTTACCATCAGTCCTCCTAGTGCAGGGGGAGAGGGGTGTTACCATCAGTCCTCCTAGTGCAGGGGGAGAGGGGTGTTACCATCAGTCCTCCTAGTGCAGGGGGAGAGGGGTGTTACCATCAGTCCTCCTAGTGCAGGGGGAGAGGGGTGTTTCCATCAGTCCTCCTAGTGCAGGGGGAGAGGGGTGTTACCATCAGTCCTCCTAGTGCAGGGGGAGAGGGGTGTTACCATCAGTCCTCCTAGTGCAGGGGGAGAGGGGTGTTACCATCAGTCCTCCTAGTGCAGGGGGAGAGGGGTGTTACCATCAGTCCTCCTAGTGCAGGGGGATAGGGGTGTTACCATCAGTCCTCCTAGTGCAGGGGGAGAGGGGTGTTACCATCAGTCCTCCTAGTGCAGGGGGAGAGGGGTGTTACCATCAGTCCTCCTAGTGCAGGGGGAGAGGGGTGTTACCATCAGTCCTCCTAGTGCAGGGGGAGAGGGGTGTTTCCATCAGTCCTCCTAGTGCAGGGGGAGAGGGGTGTTTCCATCAGTCCTTCTAGTGCAGGGGGAGAGGGGTGTTACCATCAGTCCTCCTAGTGCAGGGGGAGAGGGGTGTTTCCATCAGTCCTCCTAGTGCAGGGGGAGAGGGGTGTTACCATCAGTCCTCCTAGTGCAGGGGGAGAGGGGTGTTACCATCAGTCCTCCTGGTGCAGGGGGAGAGGGGTGTTACCATCAGTCCTCCTGGTGCAGGGGGAGAGGGGTGTTACCATCAGTCCTCCTAGTGCAGGGGGAGAGGGGTGTTTCCATCAGTCCTCCTAGTGCAGGGGGAGAGGGGTGTTTCCATCAGTCCTCCTAGTGCAGGGGGAGAGGGGTGTTTCCATCAGTCCTCCTAGTGCAGGGGGAGAGGGGTGTTACCATCAGTCCTCCTAGTGCAGGGGGAGAGGGGTGTTACCATCAGTCCTCTGACTTTCTGTTGATATCCAACACATAGATGGGGGTGGGAACAGAGTGAAAAAGTAAAAAGCTGACTAAAGACAGAATAAAAGTGATGGTAAGAGCCAAAACCACATTAACCTGTGGTTGATTTCACGAGGTCTGTAAATCCCTCACCCAACTTTGTTTGAAACTACATATTAACAAGATGGTGGTTCAATTACCTGCACTGCTCGTCAGCATGTGAAGATAGTCAACCCACATACTGAGAAGGTGCTTGTACAGCACTCCTTCCTGGGAAGGTGGATCACCTACTGTACATGACTCAGCCTAAGAATCCTCAACTTCACATCGCCTGCACTCAACAGTTCAATTGGTATAAATGTAGCTTACATATAGAGTTGAGGCCCGACAGGCATGATGGCTTTAATGCATAATAATGGTATAGTTACTACAAATACACACTTTATTTGCATACTTAAGTTACTTATTAATAAATTAATAAAAATACTACACATGTTATGTACTGTGCTATGTATGCATGTATCATTTAATTGGCATTTAGTATTTTACTTAAACCTACATGACAATTTACACTGTACATTTTTACAGTGTATATATGTGAAGCAGCCCTTCACAATTTAACCCAGGAATAGCCTTGGAAAGTCTCAGAAGGAATTCAATGAGCAGAAGAGAGGGAACTGCTTACATCACTGGAAAATGAGGGCTGCGAAGCTATATGACAATCTGTAAATTACATAGACAGACAAGATAATCCTCAACAGCATAATATAATCAGGTCACAAACCAACAAAGTGGTACACCACTGAGCAAAATGAACGACTTACAGATACAAGTGGTTTCCATTCCTGGTTTCCAGCTGAGTTCAGAATATCACTTTGTTGCCTTCGACACTAAAATGCCTTCGCTCTAAAGCAAACATTTCGCTTCATGATATGCAATTACACCAAAACCACTTAAAAATAAATGTAATCTTCCATGTAAAGTTGTTAGAAAAATTCAAATTCATCTACCAACCGTGGGAGTAGATAACATACATTTAAGATATTTAGCATTATTTAATGACCTAAGTTTTATTTCTAAATATGTAATATGTTTAAACACACAGGTACTTCTCAATGAATAAAAGCCAGGTACTCTATAAAAAATAGGAGTACGTAAGGTCTCTCGTTTAAAAGGGAAACATAACAATGTGACCCCTGAAATTACAGATAGCTTTGCTTACTGATTGCTGTGGTGACAGAGGAAGCAGTCTTGACCCAGCAGCAGACTGTTGCCAACCGGACTCCCCACTCCCCCCGGGGTCTTTGCATCTAATTTGTGTTGATAATTGGCGATCTTATCAAAACATACCATTAATCTGGTATTACAATAAGCCCTTCCTTTCTACTATGTTTTTATGACTGTAGGGACACTCATGGCTGTTGCTGGATAATGAATTTTGCAGAGGGCAGTAATATCCAGACAACAATTAAAGGCAGAGTGCAGTCAAAAACGTGATTTTCCTGTGTTTTATAAATACTTCCACATAAGGTTGGAACAATGCTGTGAAATTATGATGCCCTTTTATTGTAAGTGTTGTTTGAAAATACTGCCTGAAATTGGTGGGCCAGTATGAAAATGTATGCACTCACTAATTGTAAGTCACTCTGGATAATAGCATCTGCTAAATGACTGAACTGTAAATGTCACTTGTTAAATCCACTTCAATCATGTAGATGAAGGGGAGGTGACAGGTTAAAGAAATATTTTAAAAGCCTTCAGACAATTGAGACATGGATTGTGTATGTGTGCCATTCAGAGGGTGAATGGGCAAGACAATAGACAGAAGTGCCTTTGAACGGGGTATGGTAGTAGGTGCCAGGCACACTGGATTGTGTCAAGAACTGCAACGCTGCTGGGTTTTTCACGCTCAACAGTTTCCCGTGTGTATCAAGAATGGTCCACCACCCAAAAGACATCCAGCCAACTTGACACAACTGTGGGAAGCATTGGAGTCAACATGGGCCAACATCCCTGTGGAACGCCTTCGACACCTTGTACCTTGAGTCCATGCCCCGACGAATTGAGGCTGTTCTGTTCTGTATACAGTTATCCCTTTCCACAGAGGGTTCTACATGGAACCCAAAAGAGTTCTACTTGTAACCAAAAAGGGTTCTCCTATGGGGACAGCCAAAGAACCCTTATGGAACCCTTTTTTCTGTGTGTTACTAATCTCAGCCAAATACAATAACTAAACCAATGCACATCATAATATAAAACTCTAGTTATAGGCCTGTACTTCCTGCAGTCTAATGACCAAATCGCCCTCTAGTGGCCTCACGGGTGGAATGTTATTAATATTTTTCATAATTTCATAATGAATAAACATTATTTAAATAAAAAACTGCAGAAAATGTGTTTCTATGTCAAACAGTTTTGCTATATTTCAGTTTTCTGTGATGTATATAAAGTGTAATATTGGGATGCAAACTCCAAATTGAATACATTTCAACTCTATATCTGACATGGTACAGGTGTCTTCTTCTTTCTAAGCCCATAACCATGTGTGTGAGGTGTATACTTTTGTTTCAAAGTAGATTTGTTTCAGACGTCCAAGAAACACTCTGTGTGACCCTGATTTAGCCCACTGCAGTAAAAGGTTAGGACATAGAGTTCCTCCTTGCCCCAGAGCATATTGGTCATTTAAGACATAAATGAGCATAATCCCTGGGATAATCTGTCCTCTAGCATCCTCTGTATATTATACTTTGGAACATACATGACGTTCTTATGTACAGTACCAGTCAAAAGTTTGGACACACCTACTCATTCAAGGGTTTTTCTTTATTTTTTAAAACTATTTTCTACTTTGTAGAATAATAGTGAAGACATCAAAACTATGAAATAACATATATGGAATCATGTAGTAACCAAAAAAAGTGTTAAAACAAATCAAAATATATTTTAAAGATTTTAGATTCTTCAAAGTAGCCCCCCTTTGCCTTGATGACAGCTTTGCACACTCTTGGCATTCTCTCAACTAGCTTCATGAGGTAGTCACCTGGAATGTCACCTAGCCAGCTCAAGGCTGCGTTCACTCTCCTTTTCCCATTTCTCTTCAGTATAGGCTACAAATAAAATTGGCCCACAAAAAATACAGTTGAGGTTTGAATGATAGAAGCATCCTCAATTAGCTTGGCCTATATCCAGAGTGTCTAATAGCCAAAGTACTCCAATTCACTTGTTTCTCAAAAAGAGTGTTCACTTCCAAGTTTCAAGAATAGTCTTAATTAGGGGTACCTCTTTACAAAAAAATACTAAATCTCTTGTAATTCCCCCAAGCAACACTAATTCTGTAGCACTTTTGAACGGATTACTATAATACCAAAACTAGCAAGGGTTCATGGCAGTATACTCTTGCAAAATCTCTCTTCTCGGTCCAACTTAATTAAATACAGTCAGAAGTTTCTGATTAAAACGAGCTCTGTGCCAAGATCTCTTCAGCTCTGTGTTCAGGGAAATATGTAGAGGTCTGTGCCAAGATCTCTCCAGCTCTTTGTTCAGGAAAATATGCGCAGCTGAGAAGGCGTTGGGAAGGAATTCCAAGAAAGTCTGGGGGAAAGACTATTTTCAGAATTTTATCAGAGACCTATTTCAGGCTGTCTTAATTATTGTGCGTCCACATCCATTGAACCCCCAAGGGTTTTAAGATCCATCACATAAAATGACAGTTACATTTAAGTTTGGGAAGAGAAGCTGTCTGCTCACTCACCGAAAATTCATTTTTAGTCCCTTTATGGACTTACAGGTCTAACAACCACTGACTGAATGTGGGAAACCCGGCCCAGATTGATAGTTTGACATCATCAATGTGCTGCAGTTGCCATGGTGATGGAGATTGATGTCTTTAGATTGGACTGAGTACAGGAAGTGGAAATGCTTCATGCGTCAGTCTTTATCTGTTTTGGATTAAACTAGCAGAAAAGGATCTGTAACCGCTGATTTAGTTTCTAAATTGCAATTAAAAAAGTTATGGCAGTTATATTTTTTTCAATTTTGTGGTCCGCTGGTGGCCATTTTCCATGAGGCGTGTACATTTCAAAACAGCACAGTGGCAGCTTGCATTCCAATGACCTGCAGTAGTAGCAAGAGTAGCATCACAACTATAAAAACAACACAACAGCACATTAACCAATTGTTACATCTAAAATGGACAGAATACAAGATGCTCGCACTGGCAGGCTCTGTCTATTACATTTGAGAATGATTTCCAAAGCCCCACCCTACCAATCAAAGTGACAGGGTTAGGATGTTGAAATTACCGACTCGGCCTTTAACATAATGGTTTCATTCCAATCGTCTGTCAGTGATAAGATGAAAAGGAAATGACACCATTGGACAACAGCTACTGTACACATGAGCAGAGTGTGGGATGATGCATGAGGTCCCCCTGTTTAGGGTTCGAGAGACCAGTGCCTGGCAACACTTCCTTTTTATTATTATATTATTTATTTGTTGGGGCATTCGTGGACATGTTCCCAAAAGTTGTTATCGCTGCCCAATTTTCACACACTTAAACTCCTCTGAGCCTGGCCCCGTCACTCGCCATCTCATCCCGATGGGTGTTGAGAGGCCTCTGATTCTGGTTTCCAAAATGAGTCATCAACAGGTCCTTCTCTCACTCTGGGGATGAGACGGAGAGAGGCTGATACAGACCCAGGGCCTGTATTTAAAATCGTCTCAGAGTAGGATGTTGGTATTTCTGCTTTCTAGAAAACCTGGTACAAACATGCCCATATATCGGTGGTTGGGAGTCCCTGTTTTGAAGGGTTAAAATGTGCCCTGTAGTGTTGTTTAGCACTGAGGCACACAGTGAGATGGAAAGAGAGACATCGGAGGTGAAGGATGTCAGAAAGGGCTGCTCATTTTTTTTTCTTTATTTTTATTTTACCTTTATTTAACTAGGCAAGTCAGTTAAGAACAAATTCTTATTTACAATGACGGCCTACACCGGCCAAACCCGGACGACGCTGGGCCGATTGTGCGCCACCCTATGGGACTCCCAATCACGGCCGGTTGTGATACAGCCTGGAATCGAACCAGGGGGGTCTGTAGTGACGCCTCAAGCACTGAGATGCAGTGCCTTAGACCGCTACGCCACTCGGGAGCATGTTCTTCTCGCAAAACGTCACGGTACAAATTACAGCTCCGGCAAGCGCAGAGGGGAAAGCACTTTTCTTCACCTCGTCGTCAGCCTTGGAATCCTGCTGCTTTTTCCAGATGGTCCGAGCACACAGCGCAGATCCCGGCTTCCGCCAGAACCTCCAGCTGTCCGGCCGCGCTGCCGGGGAAAGGGCCCCTCACTGGAGACCAATTTGCGGGGTAGCTCGACGGATATCCCTCACCCAGTAAACAGCTTAATTGTGTTATTGTGGAGAGCAGGGAAGAGGAGGGAGGAGGGCTCCACGTCATGTTGGCCTCAATTGGCTCGGTTGTTGATGAGGAGCTTTGTCAGCTGGGCTAAGGGTGTGTGCATGCGTGTGAGCTCAGTGGACTAATACAGTATTGAGGTCTGCATTTGACCCAGGTCTGAAACCTGTCTGCTTACACATGCACACACTGCATATGCAACAATTCAACCCATAGATAGACCTAAATGTCTGATTGATTGATTGAAACCATGTATTTTATATTGCTAGATCATCTCATGCAGTAAGTCGATATGTTTAACATCTATCCACATGTTGTGAGATCTGACTACTGCAATGTAGTCAGCCTGGAACGAGGCCATAAACGTACAGCGATGACAGACCTTACAGTAGACTAGGCTATTCAATTGGAAAGTAATGGTTTTCTTTTCTTTGAATGTACAACGTTTTCAATGACAAATCCTTTTTGCATAGCTGTTCGGAGACACCTGTATGCCTGTTGTTAGCCGGGCTAGAAGCATTTTAACATTGCTTGATTGTGACAGTGTCATGCACCTTCATGAGTCCACATGTATTTGTTGTATACAAATAAAATGATCATACTTATATATTGTATGCACCCCACTGGACACACGCACTGGTTGAATCAACGTTGTTTCCACGTCATTTCAATGAAAATACATCGAACCAATGTGGAATAGACGTTGAATTGACATCTGTACCCAGTGGGTACATACCTGCATACAGTATGTACACATTTGCGTTCCTACTGAAATAAAAAACAATTGAAACACACGACAAAAACCTTTCAGTTATACAACTTATGTTGTCGTGTCTTTCCAAGCTTTGGAAATAAAATGTGTAACCAGGAACACTTATTTTACCATTCAAGTCTTTCTTCATCACTACTCCAGAATAGTTCTGGTTTCTGTTGTTGCATTTTTTTAAACAAGGTTACTCTGAGATCAGTACAAAAGTGTTATTCATTCTCCGCTCATAGCCTCCAGGTAACTGCCAAAGTAAAGGAAACACCAACATAAAGTGTCTTAGTAGGGCGTTGGGCCACCACGAGCCAGAACAGCTTCAATACGCCTTGGCATAGATTCTACAACTGTCTGGTTACAAGTTTCAGAGTTTTAGTTTTAGCCCATACAGTATATCGGTTGACCATGTTTCCTTGTAGCTAAGGGTTAACTTGTGTTTGATCGTGTTGATATCGCATTGTAACTTGTTTTCTAAATATGTGTTGTAGACCTAAATGTCATTGGCACACCTGTAGTAGAAAAGGAATCAAATTCCATGAGAGATAATTTTTGGAAATGCAGTTTGAAGCTTTGGAAGATACCTGAACACACACAGATCAACTTCTTCAATAACATTAGTCAGTAATGAATTGGATGAATAGTCCGAAAAAGTTGGTGTGACCCAGGAACAATAGTGCCCCAGCATATCAGGAAGGCCTAGTTGAGGCATCCCACTGCATACAGAGACATTTGAGCCCAATGACTGAGGGTAACGACTCCAGAACTATCTCAGTTTCCACCCTGAAACTTTGCAGCGTGATGGCAGCATTCTGGAGTTAAGAGCCAAGCGTCTCCGAGACAAGGTTAAAATAATGGGCCAGCATCTAATCAGCTTCTAACCAAAATCTCCCAGCTGCTTCTTGGTGCCTAATATATAGGCCCAGGTGTTCGGGGCAAGAATTGAAACCCAAGTCAGTGGAATCTTAGTGTTACTTATTCCAACCTAATCCTACATCTTATCATTCAGACAAGGTAGTCGTGTAATACTGTATGTGACGGCTACCCTAGATCATCATCATAGAGGCACACGCTGTGCACTCTGCTTCACTGTATTTGAGTGACCCACCTATCTCCTGTTGTGTGTGTATGTTTGTGTGCTTGTGTGTTTCTGTATGTTTGTGTGTATGTTTGTGTGCTTGTGTGTTTCTGTATGTGTGCATGTGTGTGCGTCTGTATTCTTCCCTGTTTATATGTTTGAGCTAGCCTGTTTGTGTGTATGTGGTTTTGCTCTAGTCTTGGCTCCAAATGGGGTAACTGCAGCTCTCCATGTTCCAGTCGAGATGCTTGTGGTGTGGTATGGATGGTCGGGGAAAGAGGAGGCAGCAGTGGTGGTGGGAGGGGGGGGGGCATTAGGATAATGAGAAAAGTTCAGTGAAAGTCCAACCTCACAGATTCCGTCTTCAGCAAAGCACACAAAGGCAGTGAGAGTTCACATCCAGCCGCCGAGGAGAATGGCGAGGTAACGGGTTCAAAAGTTCACCCAGCACTCGCTCAGTGCTCGCTTTGCATGCAAACTTAATTTGGTACACTCAGATACTTTCAAATATCAAGTGTGGGGTGGGGGCTCATTTACCTTTTCAAATCAACCGATGAGAGGAACAAATTCTGAGGGGAATACCACAAGGCCACTTCAAAAGGATCTGTTCTTTCTGCGTCTTCTCCAGCAAATTTGTAAATCCGAATCGACTCAAGGAAGGCAATCTGTCGCATGGCCTCTTCTGGACCCCTACGCTGAGACAATGGTTGTTCTTGTCACAGAAGATACCATGAAATCAATTGCTTCACCTGAAACCCCTGAATGCTACAGGGCTATTCAAGTGTCACTTGGGAGGAGAAAGAGAAAATGTCTTCTCTCCTGCTTGCACCACAGACGTAAGCTCTTTATGAGAAGCAAATAATAAGATTGGTTCTTTCTACCTCCTCTCCTCTCCTCTTCTCATCTCTAGCCCTCATCTGTTCTCTCCACCCCCTCTCCTCTCCTCTCCTCTCCTCTCCTCTCCTCTCCTCTCCTCTCCTCTCCTCTCCTCTCCTCTCCTCTCCTCTCCTCTCCTCTCCTCTCCTCTCCTCTCCTCTCCTCTCCTCTCGTCTCCTCTCCTCAACTCTAGCCCTCATCTGTTCTCTCCACCCCTCTCTTTTCCTCTCCTCTCCTCATCTCTGTGAGGGGAACAGCACCTCCTTACCTTCAGGCTCTGATCCTACACCCAAACGAGGGCACTACGTTCATCCACCTCTGGCCTGCTAGCCCCCCTACCTCTACGGAAGCACAGTTCCCGCTCAGCCCAGTCAAAGCTATTCGCTGCTCTGGCACCCCAATGGTGGATACAAGCTCCCCCACGACACCAGGACAGCGTAGTCACTGACCACCTTCCGGAGACACTTGAAACCCTACCTCTTTAAGGAATACCTGGAATAGTCTAACAGTAATCCTTCTACACCGCCCCCCCCCCCCCCCCCCCCCCCAATAAAAAAAAAACGAAAACAAAAAAAACTAAGGGGGTGATTGTCCCACTGGCTATCCTAAGTTGAATGCACCAATTTGTAAGTCGCTCTGGATAAGAGCATCTGCGAAATGACTTAAATGTAAATGTAAAAAATCTCTAGCCCTCATCTGTTCTCTCCAACCCCTCTCTTCTCCTCTCCTCTCCTCATCTCTAGCCCTCATCTGTTCTCTCCACCGTTGCCAGAGAAAACCATTGTATCCAGGAGAGCTGCTCAGGGGAAACCTGCCTCTGTCTCTTTTTTTCCATAGACGTCTGGTGGAGACGCATTTCCTGCAAGCATTCAACTCACCACATAGGAGGACAAATCCATCATTAAGTTGGGAAGATATTCCGGCCAACATTTCAGCCCCACAACCCCCACGCCTTAGCCTGTATGTGTGTGTTTTTTATCCATTTGTATGAGTGTGTCTTCCTATTGCATATGTATTTGTGTGTATTTGTACTATGTATGTGTGTGTGTGTGTGTGTGTGTGTGTGTGTGTGTGTGTGTGTGTGTGTGTGTGTGTGTGTGTGTGTGTGTGTGTGTGTGTGCGTGCGTGTGTGTGTGTGTGTGTCTTTCTGCTGTATGTCTATATGTGTGCGTGGAGACCTTGCCACGTCGTGGGGTTCCTGCTCTTGGCTGGCCACCAGGAGACCAGGAGCCTGGCATTTCTCCAGGGCAGCCGTGGCCTGTGTCCTGTCTGGCTGGCTACATGCATACCCAGAGGTTGTGGAGCCTCCTTGCGCTGGCACCCTGCGTCCCACAGTTAAGGGAATGCATGGCTGATCAATTCCAATTATCTATGATGTCAAGTGTGCTCTGAGGAAAAGCACAGAAGCATATTTGCAGAAGCACCATATGTCCGTCTGGTGAAATGATAAAACTCTCATATTAAAATAACAGAAGAGGTGAGGAGAAATAGAGAGGGCTTCTTGTTCAATCTGGGTAATGTCTCAGTGGCTTGACAGGCTATGGATACCCTTAGCTTTTTCTGTGCCATCCACAGTGCTTCTCTCAGAACACAATACAACCCTGCTGTGTAGCTCAGAGTGCACAAGCGCATAGCTTCAAGCCTGAAACTATTTAGTTTTGACAGCCTTCAAACTAACCTAATATTGTTTGGATGGGATTCAAAATGCATAGGAGACACAACGCTACTGACTCCCATGTCTGTTGTGTTGACAGTATACGGAGCCTGAGAAAATATAACTATTTTAAGTGCTCTGGTATGTGGGTGGAAGGCCAATTGAATTGTATCATCTTGGTCCTGCTAAAGAGAGCAGCTGCAGAATAGCAGTAGCGTGCTGTCACCACAACTGACGGCCCTGCAGCTGAGCAATTATTCAGAGGTTAACCCCACAAACCTCACGTGGAATCTCTAATTTACCTGCCTCCCCAACATACATACATAAAGTCGTGGTCAAAAGTATTGAGAATGACACAAGTATTGGTCTTCACAAAGTTTGCTGCTTCAGTGTTTTCAGATATTTTTTTCAGATGTTACTATGGTACACTGAAGTATAATTACAAGCATTCCATAAGTGTCAAAGGCTTTTATTGACAATTACATTAAGTTTATACAAAGTGTCAATATTTGCAGTGTTGACCCTTCTTTTTCAAGACCTCTGCAATCTGCCCTGGTATGCTGTCAATTAACTTCTGGGCCACATCCTGACTGATGGCAGCCCATTCTTGCATAATCAATGCTTGGAGTTTGTCAGAATTTGTGGATTTTTGTTTGTCCACCCGCCTCTTGAGGATTGACCACAAGTTCTCAATGGGATTAAGGTCTGGGGAGTTTCCTGGCCATGGACCCAAAATGTTGATGTTTTGTTCCCCGAGCCACTTAGTTATCACTTTTGCATTATGGCAAGGTGCTCCATCATGCTGAAAAACTGTTCTTGGATGGTTGGGAGAAGTTGCTCTCGGAGGATCTGTTGATACCATTTTTTATTCATGGTTGTGTTCTTAGGCAAAATTGTGAGTGATCCCACTCCCTTGGCTGAGAAGCAACCCCACACATGAATGGTCTCAGGATGCTTTACTGTTGGCATGACACAGGACTGATGGTAGTGCTCCCCTTGTCTTCTCCGGACAAGCTTTTTTTCTGGATGCCCACAATCGGAAAGGGGATTCATCAGAGAAAATGACTTTACCCCAGTCCTCAGCATCCAATCCCTGTACCTTTTGCAGAATATCAGTCTGTCCCTGATGTTTTTCTGGAGAGAAGTGGCTTCCTCGCTGCCCTTCTTGACACCAGGCCATCCTACAAAAGTCTTTGCCTCACTGTGCATGCAGATGCACTCACACCTGCCTGCTGGCATTCCTGAGCAAGCTCTGCACTGGTGGTGCCCCGATCCCGCAGCTGAATCAACTTTAGGAGACGGTCCTGGCGCTTGCTGGACTTTCTTGGGGCGCCCTGAAGCCTTCTTCACAACAATTTAACCTCTACCTTGAAGTTCTTGATGATCTGATAAATGGTTGATTTAGGTGCAATCTTACTAGCAGCAATATCCTTGCCTGTGAAGCCCTTTTTGTGCAAAGCAAGGATGACGGCACGTGTTTCCTTGCAGTTAGCCATGGTTAACAGAGGAAGAACAATGATTTCAAGCACCACCCTCCTTTTAAAGCTTCCAGTCTGTTATTCTAACTCAATCAGCATGACAGAGTGATCTCCAGCCTTGTCCTCGTCAACACTCTTACCTGTGTTAACGAGAGAATCACTGACATGATGTCAGCTGGTCCTTTTGTGGCAGGGCTGAAATGCAGTGGAAATGTTTTTGGGGATTAAGTTCATTTTCATGGCAAAGAGGGACTTTGCAATTAATTGTAATTCATCTGATCACTCTTCATAAAATTCTGGAGTATATGCAAATTGCCATCATAAAAACTGAGGCAGCAGACTTTGTGAAAATTAATATTAGTGTAATTCTCAAAACCTTTGACCACGACTGTACAATGCATACGTATACACCAATTACATCCCTCCCCCCCAAAAAAAGCATGCGCAAGCAAAACACATTCTCACCACGCCAAGGAATTTTGTCAAGACGTTTCAAGGTACCTAACATGGACACCAAGGCTGTGAAGATCCCTGATGGCCTTTAAAGAAATGGAAAAGAGGAAGAGACTGAGAACAGGGATATAAAATCCTGTCGCTTAGCAATCAGACGCTCTTACAAAAATGCTCTCTCTCTCTCTCTCTCTCTCTCTCTCTCTCTCTCTCTCTCTCTCTCTCTCTCTCTCTCTCTCTCTCTCTCTCTCTCTCTCTCTCTCTCTCTCTCTCGGAGTGTCACGAAACAGACGTCATCAGAGCGCGCAACATAACAGTGTACCGTCTACACTCAGTCTGTTGATTTTATGAAATCGTTTTCATTCAATCGTTTTTAAATCATAGCTAAAGTTTGTATTGCTACAGATTCCATGGCTGGGACCGTAATTTTGTCTCCCGGATTCCTGTTAAGTAGCAGTTAGCTGCTTGCCATCATAGAAATGGAGCAGGCTAACGCTAGCAGTGCCTGCCCACTTTTTAAAAAATCCACAGCTGGTCACATATGCTTCTGGTGTGAGATGATTTCCACACAATCACAAGATGAAGATAAGGTGGAACTGGTAAATGGACAGGGATTTGCCCTAAATGCACCACTGATTATACCACCAGCCGGCAGCCACTCTGTGGTACCCTCCCCCCACGGCCACCACAGTTCAGCAGGTCGCTTCCCCATCGGATTCCATCACTATCACCTTCATTGAGGGCAGCTCGATGGTGAGAGAATTTTGGCCTGCCTGCGGTCTGTGGAACCGATCAAGCTCTGCTGTCACCCAGGAGCCAGTGTCCAAGACATCAGCTCCCTCCTGCCCACGGTTCTGGCCAACTACTCCAATATTTACACCTTCGTCACACACGTATGTTTTAATGACCTTCGTTTTAGGCGATCTGAGGAACTGAGGGAGGACTACAAACATTTTTTAAAGACCCTCGCTAGCACAGGGAAGAGAATAATTATCTCTTGCCCCCTCCCGTGCTACTGAAGAGGTTCGGAACGTTTCAGCCGACTCTTTTTAACTGAAACATGGCTGTCTTCAGGCTGTAGTGCAGCACTTATTGAATAACACTTTATAGGCCACCAAAGCACTTCCCCACTCTCTTTACTGATTTCTCTGAACTCTTGTCTATTGTCCTTTGAGAACTATGATCAAAATCATTGTGCTGGGTGATTTTAATATTCATGTTGAAAAACTGATTGACACCAAGGCCATTCAATTCATGAATCTTTTGAGCTCTATGGACTTTATGTCACGATCGTCGGGAACAGAGGACCAAGGCGCAGCGTTGAATGCGAACATACTTTTATTTAGTGATTCCACGAAACAAAACAACAAACGATAACGTGACGTCCACAGTCTACACAAACCACACTGGAACACGGAACAAGATCCCACAAACACTGCGGGAAAACAGACTGTTTAAATATGGTTCCCAATCAGAGACAACCAGCAACAGCTGACACTCGTTGCCTCTGATTGGGAACCACTCTGGCCAACATAGAAATACAAGACCTAGAATGGAAAACAAAGAGCACAAAACATAGACTCTACACACCCTGGCTCAACATAAAAGAGTCCCTAGAGCCAGGGCGTGACAGTACCCCCCCCCAAAGGCGCGGACTCCGACCGCGCCAACAGAACACCACAGGGGAGGGACCGGGTGGGCACTCCGCCTTGGCGGCGGATCCGGCTCTGGGCATTATCCCCACTCCCTCTCTAACCCCCCACAGTACCCCTGGTCCGGTCTGGCCCTGCTGGCCGGAGCTGGACTGAACACTGGTGGAGCGGATTGCTCTAGCTCCGACGTGGAGCAGCTGACCGGTACTGGACCAGGCACCGGTGGAACAGGCACGGGCCGTGCCGGACTGACGACGCACACCACTGGCTTGGTGTGGGGAGCAGGAACAGGCCGAGCCGGGCTGACGAAACGTACCACTGACTTGGTGCGGAGAGCAGGAACAGACCGGGCCGAACTGGCGACGCGCACCATCGGCTTGGTGCGGGGAGCAGGAACAGGCCGGACCGGGCTGGCGACGCGCACCATAGGCTCGGTGCGGGGAGCAGGAACAGGCCGGGCCGGGCTGGCGACGCGCACCATAGGCTTGGTGCGGGGAGCAGGAACAGACCGGGCCGGACTGGCGACGCGCACCATCGGCTTGGTGCGGGGAGCAGGAACAGGCCGGACCGGGCTGGCGACGCGCACCATAGGCTCGGTGCGGGGAGCAGGAACAGGCCGGACCGGGCTGGCGATGCGCACCATAGGCTCGGTGCGGGGAGCAGGAACAGGCCGGACCGGGCTGGCGACGCGCACCATAGGTTTGGTGCGGGGAGCAGGAACAGGCCGGGCCGGGCTGGCGACGCGCACCATAGGCTTGGTGCGGGGAGCAGGAACAGGCCGGGCCGGGCTGGCGACGCGCAGCATAGGCTCGGTGCGGGGAGCAGGAACAGGCCGGACCGGGCTGACGACACGCACCACATGCTCGATGCGAGGAACAGGAACAGGCCGGACCGTACTGGGGACACACAGCCCTGGCCCTACGCAGGGATCAGGAACGGGCCGGACCGGACTGGTAACACACCCCAGTACCTCTCGCCGTGCCTCCACACTTTCCCTCTCCTCTGTGACCAGTGGCCCCCTTAACCTGGTGGCCTCCTCTGCACACCCGCTGGACCGCTCCATCGCGGCCTCCTGCTGCCCCGTCGTCCACGGCGTGAGCCCCCCCCTAAAAATGTTCTGGGGGTCTCTCCTCCCCGTGGACCAGGCCTCCCTAGTTCTCGCCAGACTCTCACCCCACTGCTCCAAAGTCCAACCTCTCTGCTCTTCACTTGGCTTGGCCCAGTCGAGACTCTTAATCCACTGCTCCATAGTCCAACCTTTCTGCTCTTCACTTGGCTTGGCCCAGTCGAGACTCCTACTCCACTGATCCCAAGTCCTTCCTCTCTCCTCTTCACGCTGCTTGGTCCAGTTTTGGTGGGATCTTCTGTCACGATCGTCGGGAACAGAGGACCAAGGCGCAGCGTTGAATGTGAACATACTTTTAATTAGTGATTCCACGAAACAAAACAACAAACGATAACGTGACGTCCACAGTCTACACAAACCACACTGGAACACGGAACAAGATCCCACAAACACTGAGGGAAAACAGACTGTTTAAATATGGTTCCCAATCAGAGACAACCAGCAACAGCTGACACTCGTTGCCTCTGATTGGGAACCACTCTGGCCAACATAGAAATACAAGACCTAGAATGGAAAACAAAGAGCACAAAACATAGACTCTACACACCCTGGCTCAACATAAAAGAGTCCCTAGAGCCAGGGCGTGACACTTTATCCAACATGTTACTGGGCCCACCCATAACCGCGGCCATACTCTGAACATCTATTGTTGATGTTGCTTTATCTGATCACCACTGTGTATTTTTTACTACCTTGTTGCCCATAGCACAGGGTAATACAGTGCCTTACAAAAGTATTCATCCCCCTTGGCGTTTTTCCTATTTTGTTGCATTACAACCTGTAATTTAAATGGATTTTTATTTGGATTTCATGTAATGGACATACACAAAATAGTCCAAATTGGTGAAGTGAAATGAAAAAAATAACTTGTTTCAAAAAAGTCTAAAAAATAAATAACGGAAAAGTGGTGCGTGCATATGTATTCACTCCCTTTGCTATGAAGCCCCTAAATAAGATTTGGTGCAACCAATTACCTTCAGAAGTCACATAATTAGTTAAATAAAGTCCCCCTGTGTGCAATCTAAGTGTCACATGATCTGTCACATAATCTCAGTGTATATACACCTGTTCTGAAAGGCCCCAGTGTCTGCAACACCACCAAGCAAGGGGCACCACCAAGCAAGCGGCACCATGAAGACCAAGGAGGTCTCCAAACAGGTCACGGAGCACCATTAAATCCATTATTAAAATTTTTAAAGAATATGGCACCACAACAAACCTGCCAAGAGAGGGCCACCCATCAAAACTCACCGACCAGGCAAGGAGGCCATTAATCAGTGAGGCAACAAAGAGACCAAAGATAACCCTGAAGGAGCTGCAAAGCTCCACAGCAGATATTGGAGTTTATGTCCATAGAACCACTTTAAGCCGTACACTCCCGGGACCACCCATATACGTAAACATGTATGCACACATGACTGTAAGTCGCTTTGGATAAAAGCGTCTGCTAAATGGCATATTGTTATTATTATTATACTCCACAGAGCTGGGCTTTATGGAAGAGTGGCCAGAAAAAAGCCATTGCTTAAAGAAAAAATAAGCAAACATGTTTGGTGCTCGCCAAAAGGCATGTGGGAGACTCCCCAAAGATATGCAAGAAGGTACTCTGGTCAGATGAGACTAAAATTGAGCTTTTTAGCCATCAAGGAAAACGCTATGTCTGGCGCAAACCCAACACCTCTCATCACCCCGAGAACACCAGCGCTAAATACAGGGAAATTCTTGAGGGAAACCTGTTTCAGTCTTCGAGAGATTTGAAACTGGGACGGAGGTTCACCTTCCATCAGAACAATGACCCTAAGCATAGTGCTAAAGCGACACTCAAGTGGTTTAAGGGGAAACATTTACATGTCTTGGAATGGCCTAGTCAAAGCCCAGACCTCAATCCAATTGAGAATCTGTAGTATGACTTAAAGATTGCTGTACACCAGCGGAACCCATCCAACTTGAAGGAGCTGGAGCAGTTTTGCCTTGAAGAATGGGCAAAAATACCAGTGGCTAGATGTGCCAAGCTTATAGAGACATACCCCAAGAGACTTGCAGCTGTAATTGCTGCAAAAGGTGGCTCTACAAAGTATTGACTTTGGGGGAGGTGAATAGTTATGCATGCTCAAGTTCTGTTTTTTGTCTTATTTCTTATTTGTTTCACAACAAAAAAATGTTTTATCATCTTGAAAGTGGTGGGTATGTTGTGTAAATCAAACGATACAAACCCCCCAAAAATCAATTTTAATTCCAGGTTGTAAGGCAACAAAATAGGAAAAATGGGGGTGAATACTTTTTCAAGCCACTGTACTGAACGCATTATCAAGAAACACTATCTTACCTCTGAAGTTGCTACAGATTTTATTGAGTGTGTGAACAATACTACATCACCTATTCTGCCTTCCTCTTGTGATGATGATTTAGTTGATAACTTTCATAGCAAATTAAGGGCAACTGTCGATGCCATAGCTCCAGTAAAGTTGAAAAAGGCCAAATCCAAACGCAGAGCCCCTTGGATGAGTGAGAGAAACAAATATATTTAATTAGAAATTGCAGAAAGGCATAGTGGAAGTGGAGAAAGTCAAAGTTGCTGGTCCATTATGATATTCTGAGAGAGCAACTTGGCATAAATAACAAGGCAATTAGAAATGTCAGACGTCTCATTTTTCTAAGTTGATCACTATTAATCAGAATAATTGGAAAGTGCTCTTCTCGACAATTGATGGCCTGATAAATCCTACCCCTGCAAACCTATGTGAACTTTCCTCCACTTCTAAATGTGATGAGTTTGCAGCATATTTCAGAGATAAGATAACAAACATTAGGCTGGGTATCAGTCAAGCAAGACCTGATGAGAAGTTTGATGACATGTGCCTTAACCTACCACGCAAAGGCACTATGAATTTACTTTCCCTGGTTGACACAGACATGCTCAGGAAAGTGATATCCCAACTTAAGCCTTCTACCTGCCTTCTCAATCCTATCCCCACCACCTTCTTGAAAACAGTTTTTAATTGCAGATCTGAAGAAGTCCAAGCTATTGTTAATCACTCCCTGTTCATAGGTACTTTCTGCACTAAAAACTGCTATTGTGAAACCCCTTCTGAGGAAAAGTAATCCAGATTCTTCAGCTTTTAGCAATTTTCGGGCAATCTCCAACCTTCCATTCTTAAGCAAAATTCTGGAGAAATTGGTTTTCAAACGGTTTTTTAAATGTTTAAGTGCCAACTGTATTTTTGTACAATTCTAATCTGGTTTTCGGGCCCACCACAGCACAAAGACAGCCTTAGTTAAAGTGGTAAATGATCTTAGAGCCAACACAGATGCCAAACAGCTCTCTGTCCTTGTACTCTTGGATTTAAGTGCTGCATTCGACACTGTTGACCATGATGTCCTTCTGGACAGATTGGAGAGTTGGGTTGGCCTCTCCGGTCCAGTTCTAAATTGGTTTAGGACATATTTAACCAGTCTTTTTGTCACCCTTGGTGAACATAATTCAGAGAAAATTCATATCACATGTGGCGTTCAACAAGGTTTGATTTTGGATCCGGTACTGTTCAGTTTATATATGTTATCCCTTGGCAGCATTATCAGAAAGCACAGCATTGATTTTCACTGATACGCAGACGATACACAACTTTACATTTCTGTGTCACCAGATCCATGGATAAATGATTAGACTGTATTAGTGATTTAAATACTTGGACAAGACAAGACCGAGGTACATATTGTTGGAGCCAAAGCACAGAGAGAGAATCTGGCCACACATTTTAATTCACGGGCAATAAAGATAAAACGGCAGGTAAAAAACCTAGGTGCTATTTTAGATTCTGAACTCAATTTGAGTAACATTGCCAAGGTGCGGACGTTTCTCTCTCAGGCTGATACAGAGAGACCCATCCATGCTTTTATTACAAGCAGGCTTGACTACTGTAATGCTCTCCTGTTTGGTCTACCCAAAAAAGCCATTGGTCAACTGCAAAACATACAGAATGCTGCAGCATGGGTAGTGATCAAGACCAGACGGAGAGCACACATTACACCGGTTTTAAGGTTTCTGCACTGGCTGCCTATGAGTTTTACAATTAATTTTAAGATTATTCTATTGGTTTTTAAATCAATCCATGATTGTGCACCCCAATACATGTCAGACATGCTTTTAAGTTATGTATCCAGTAGGTCCCTCAGGTCCTCTGGCACTTGCCTTTTAACTATCCCAAAGCCTAGGACCAAGAGGCATGGAGAGGCATCCTTCAGTTACCACGCCCCCAGCCTCTGAAATAGCCTGACAGAAAACCTTAAAACACACCTTTTTAGATTTGCATTTAGTTCTTATTCTTATTCTTTCGTTTTTTTATCCTCTTATGTTTGTTGTGTAGTAAATTATTCAGTTATTATTTTCATTTATTTGTATTATTTTTTATTTCCTGTGAAGCACATTGTGTTGCATTCCATGTTTGAAATGTGCTATATAAATAACGCATTGATTTGATTTTACTTAACATGAGTTGTTAGCTAGGCGGTACCTAAAGACCTCTTGCTCTCCACAAATACTGAGACCAGAGTGTGAAGGTGGGAAAGCTGCTCGAGGAATGGCCCATCTGCAGGAAATGAAGCCTCTGTAATTAGCATGACTCATGTCATGTGTCAGGGGAGAGGGGCCCTAGCTACTTCAGTGCTTTAGCAAAGGCAAAAGGAAGTGCTGTGGTACTGGTTAAGCAGATGGGTTATATTTTTGTAATACTGTAAGTAGGAGGTTTTTAACTAGACATTTGCGGTAAAAAATCCCCTTCCCTCCATAAAAAGCCTCCAGCCCTGTGGCGCTTAATTCCGTTCACCCTATGCATACTGGCTCGTCTGTAAGGTCATGCAGTTTTTTCTGACCTCACCTTTCTGCAGACTGAGTTATGCCTGTAAGCTCAACAGTTAGTTTTGCTTCTCGTATTCTGCAGTTTCACCATCACACACTTACTAGGCCCGGCATACTTTTTTTTTTATTACTAGTGACAGATTAAGTAAAGAGTCCACTTTATGGACAATTACCTCATAGTGTTAGAAGCAGAGCCCCTGTCAGGTTGAATAGAGCCTGTGCTATTTTCCATGAATTCCTTCTCATGATAGCCAGATTCTACTATTCTACTGTTAACTTCCACAAGAAAAGGGGCGAAATAAAATAAGAATCCCCCTCGTCAGCATTTTCTACTTTGGCCCTTAGGCCCGCCAAACTTCCGATAAAGTTCAACATTATTTAAAGAAAATCAAAATCTCCCCTTTGCCTTGTTAGAGTTTAGTTTTGGTTTGCAGAGGCTGTGCCTGTATTAGAGTTTTTTTCTGTTGAAAGAAAAAACCCTCAAGGTCGCCATCCCAGTCATGGATTATCCTCTCTAAGGGATGAGGTCATTTTCCTGGGCCCTTTTCATTGTAAGTAACATAGCATTGTGCTAACTTTGAACAAGGGAGGGGGGAAGATGCTGGCGAGGGGATACACTGTGCACACAATGTATAAAACATATATATATTTAAATTACCTTTTTTAATTGATGCAGTTCTGTCCTTGAGCTGTTCTTGTCTATTAATGTTCTGTATTATGTCATGTTTCATGTTTCGTATGGACCCCAGGAAGAATAGCTGCTGCTTTTGCAACAGCTAATGGGGAGCCTAATAAAATACTAAATACCACTTTTCTCTGGCTCGATATCCTCCCTGTCTCCTCTCAGGCCAGGTTTTATAGCAACAATAAGACATTATAACGGCCTGAAATGTTCAGTGTGTCACATTGTACAGGTTTGATACACTCCACTCTACAGTCATGACATTTTAATGGAGATTTAATCTAAGTTATAACCATTCTGTAAATTCTAATGGGATATGTGACTATGGCCCATTAAGGATGGTTCTCTGGTTCCTTTACTGCGTATCTATATATGCTGCTTTTGCAACAGCTAATGGGGATCCTAATAAATACAATAAAATACCAAACAACAGGTTGTAAATCTGCAGTGTTATCGCACATTTTTTATTTTCTTTCCATGATGGCTCCGACCTGAGGCAATTTGATCATACCTTCACGTGGCAGCAACACTTTTTGATCCACCATCCCAGTTCCATTCCACTCTAATGGAGTGTATGTTCAACGAGATTAGTTTTCTTCCTTGCGTAATGTTTCAAAAAGCCATGCAGTGTTTTATCGCTTGGTGTCTCCAGCATGATACAGTATGTTTCCATAAGGTTTCTACGGGGGTTTCTCTTCATCCTTACTAGTGTTTCCGCTTATTATTAACTTATTGTTACTTATGAACTGAGTATTCATTGAGTAGAAAACACTTACTATGAGACAGAAAAACAGATTAGAAAAGGTGTACTGACCGAACAGAGCAGAACAGGAGTAAAAATAGGCTATTATGAAGGGAGGTCTGTGACATGCAACTCTTGTTCATAAGCCTGTCGGATGACTTTTTCATGTGTAATTAATAACATTTTCCTTAGCGTCTACAGCCACTGCATCCCCTTTCTGGAACAAAAGCTGAGCAAATACACACGGTATAGTTAAGGTAAGGTGTTAAACACAAATACAGCCAATCACTTAAAATGTTACTACATTCCCATGATGCTTCCAGTCAGTAATTATCTAATACATGATGATTATCCCCTATCCCCTGCTCAATGAGGTCAGCTTGTAACTTAGTTAGAGGTGAAAGTTAAGTATGATGTGGCATGCCAACTTTTCCAGTTGAAAGCAAAAAACTAGTACTAGGCACTTACATAAGAACACGATGGTAATATCGACCACCACCAGTGTTGCCACAACAGTCAGTTCCATTTTACATCAACCTCTGGCATCACTTTCTGTTCCATTACAGGTAAAAAACAAGACCTCCCATTTGACACAAATACGGTATTTATTATACATATGCATGTGTACAGAAGATCATTCTGTAACAGAATACCATTATGTAACGGAAAATCATTCTGTAACTGAATACCATTCTGTAACGGAATACCATTCCGTACGGAAGAGCATTCTGTACGGAAGATCATTCTGTAATGGAAGATCATTCTGTAACAGAACACCATTCTGTAATGGAATACCATTTTGTAAAGGGAAACCATTCTGTAACGGAAACCATTTTGTAACGGAAGACCATTCTGTAACGGAAGATCATCCTGTAACGGAAGATCATCCTGTAACGGAAGGCCATTCTGTAACGGAAGGCCATTCTGTAACGGAAGACCATTCTGTAACGGAAGACAATCCTGTAACGGAAGACCATCATGTAACCCTGTAACGGAATACCATCCTGTAACGGAAATACCATCCTGTAACGGAAGACCATCCTGTAACCCTGTAACGGAATACCATCCTTTAACGGAATACCATTCTGTAACGGAAACCATTTTGTAACGGAAGGCCATTCTGTAACAGAAGACCATCCTGTAACGGAAGATCATCATGTAACGGAAGGCCATTCTGTAATGGATACAATTCTGTAACGGAAGGCCATTCTGTAACGGAAGACCATTCTGTAACAGAAGCCCATCCTGTTATGGAAGGCCATTCTGTAACGGAAGACCTTCCTGTAACCCTGTAACGGAAAACCATCCTGTAACCCTGTAACGGAATACCATCCTGTAACGGAAGACCATTCTGTAACGGAAGGCCATTCTGTAACGGAAGGCCATTCTGTAGGACTAGCCATCCTGGATCCATCCGGGCCGAGAGGAGAACAGGAAGGCAGCAATCAGCCTTTATCTGCAACAGTGGGATTAGGCTAATCCTTCTGGTCTTCCTAAAACTCTGTTTAAGTGTTTGCAACACTTTGTCACTAACGTAATAAGGTCCCGCAACGTCTGCTCTCTGAGGTCTCTTGGAAGTCAGCCTCCATCCCACCGGATCTTCTCCAACACCGGCTGCAGAGCTAGAAACCCCTTCAGTTTAACTTCCCAAGTATAATATAAATAAAATAATATTTTACCCCATAGTCTAACCCTTAGAACAGGGATGGCCAACTCTTCCCCTGCAGAGCTACCCTAATTTGCTCCAGGGGTGCCGTAAAACTATGGCTGACCCTGTAAAACAACACATTTCACTGCAACACTGTGTATGTGACAATAAAACATTGTATTATTATTTAGGTTTGCAGGCTTTTGTTCCATCCCTGCTTCATCAAACCTGCTCCCAGTGAAGGCTGGATAAAAAGCGGTGGACAACCCCTTGATTTGCATTGAAGCAGTTGCACATCAGCACACATACCCATTTATGACCAGATTTCTCTATGGGGGCTTACGTCAAATTGAAGTGATTTATGTGAAAGATGGGAAAGTTATGCTGCTTTGGATGTTGATAACCTTGTTATCACACTTAAGTAGGAGAAAATGCCCTTTGAAAGATTTGGATTTTCACACTTGCTAGAGAGCTCGTCTTTGTTTACACCCATTCAGCATTGTTCACACCCTCTTAAGCCTTAGCCCCACCCATCTCTTTAAGAATTCCCATTTAAACGTATAGCCAATTGTCAGCATGATCAACCCACCATTATCTCAGCCAATCATGGCTAGCCAGGAAGGATCCTGTCTTTCTCCTTATATAGCTCAGTGATTACTCCTTGGCTAAACTAGGCTCATAATTTTTCATTTTTACTCATATTTACAGATCCCATAAGCTTGTAATTAAGGCACATTAAAGTTCACATGTTCGAGAATGAATAATAATAATAAAAACAATTATAATCATCAAACGGCCCTACTGTGAAGTAGGAACTAGCGTCAAATGCCCCCGAACCTGTAAGCAGTCTGTTCCTACTCTCAGTAGAACCCTTACATCAGACGGTATTACACCCACTTTGACTCTGCTTTACAACCACACAGTGATTGGTGAATTACAGAAGGAATTAGAAACATCTGGCTAGGTGTGAATAGCACCTCAACAGCTAGGGCGGCAGGTAGCTCAGTGGTTAAGAGCGTTGTGCCAGTAACCGAAAGGTCGCTGGTTCTAATCCCCGAGCCGACTAGGTGAAACATCTGTCGATGTGCCCTTGAGCAAGGCACTTAACCCGAATTGCTCACGTAAGTCGCTCTGGAAAAGAGTGTCTGCTAAAAAAAAAAAAAAAAAAAAAAAAAACAGCACCCAAAGCCTGGGGAACACTAGGAAAAGGTCAAAATGTATGAACAAGTTATACTCAACCGGTGTGTTTCCAATTGCCAGGCTCGCTTGGCACTTGATGACAGAAGTCTGTATGCAGTCACATAGCTAGTTGTGGACAGATACAGGATGGAGGGAGAGAGATGGAAGAGCCAAAGCAGGTTCCATGGGAAAGATTGGCAATAAAGTTGACAAAGATCAGGGAAGAAGATCTGTTGGGACGATGCAGCGGGTTTGAGGAGGAAACGGGCTGATAACATCAGATTCCAGGCTGGAAGGCAGAACTCTTCTGATGGCATTGAGGATTACACCACATCAGTCACTGGCTTCATCAATAAATGCATTGATGATATCATCCCCACAGTGACCATAAGCAGTCAACCAGAAGCCATGGATTACAGACAACATCCGCACTGAGCTAAAGGGTAGAGCTGCTGCTTTCAAGGAGCGGGACTCTAACCTGGACGCTTATAAGAATCCTGCTATGCCCTCAGACGAACTATCAAACAGGCAAAGCGTCAATACAGGACCAAGATTGAATCGTACTACACCGGCTCCGACGCTTGTCGGATGTGGCATGGCTTGCAAACTATTACAGACTACAAAGGGAAGCACAGCCGCGAGCTGCCCAGTGACACAAGCCTACCAGATGAGCTAAAGTACTTCTTTGCTCGCTTCGAGGCATGCAACACTGAAGCATGCATGAGAGCATCAGCTGTTCCGGACGACTGTTTGATCACGCTCTTCATAGCCAATGTGAGTAAGACCTTTAAACAGGTCAAAATTTGCAAGGTCGCAGGGCCAGACTGATTACCAGGACGTGTACTCTGAGCATGCGCGTTTTCAACCTGTCCCTGACTGAGTCTGTAATACCAACATGTTTCAAGCAGACCACCATAGTCCCTGTGCCCAAGACCACTAAGGTAACCTGCCAAAATACTAACGACCCGTAGCAGTGAAGTCTGTAGCCATGAAGTGCTTTGAAAGGCTGGTCATGGCTCACATCAACACCATTATCCCAGAAACCCTAGACCCACTCCAATTTGCATACCGCCCCAACATATCCACAGATGATGCAATCTCTATTGCACTCCACACTGCCCTTTCCCACCTGGACTAAAGGAACACCTAGGTGAGAATGCTATTCATTGACTACAGCTCAGCATTCAACACCATAGTGCCCTCAAAGCTCATCACTAAGCTAAGGACCCAGGGACTAAACACCTCCCTCTGCAACTGGATCCTGGACTTTCTGACGGACCGCCCCTAGGTGGTAAGGGTAGGTAACAACACATCTGCCACACTGATCCTCAACACAGGGGCCCCTCAGGGGTGCGTGCTCAGTCCCCTCCTATAATCCCTGTTCACCCATGACTGCATGGCCAGGCACGACTCCAATAGCATCATTAAGTTTGTCGACGACACAACAGTGGTAGGCCTGATAACCGACAATGATGAGACAGCCTATAGGGAGGAGGTCAGAGACCTGGCCGTGTGGTGCCAGGATAACAACCTCTCCCTCAACGTGATCAAGACAAAGGAGATGATTGTGGACTACATGAAAAAGAGGACTGAGCACGCCCCCATTCTCATCGACGGGGCTGTAGTGGAACAGGTTGAGCGCTTCAAGTTCCTTGGTGTCCACATCACCAACAAACTATCATGGTCCAAACACACCAAGACAGTCGTGAAGAGGGCAAGACAAAGCCTATTCCCCCTCAGGAGACTGAAAAGATTTGGCATGGGTCCTCAGATCCTCAAAAAGTTATACAGCTGCACTATCGAGAGCATCCTGACTGGTTGCATCACCGCCTGGTATGGCAACTGCTCGGCCTCCGACTGCAAGGCACTACAGAGGGTAGTGCGTACGGTCCAGTACATCACTGGGGCCAAGCTTCCTGCCCTCCAGGACCTCTATACCAGGCGGTGTCAGAGGAAGGCCCTAAAAATTGTCAAAGACTCCAGCCCCCCTAGTTATAAACTGTTCTCTCTGCTACCGCACAGCAAGTGGTACCGGAACTCCAAGTCTAGGTCCAAAAGGCTTCTTAACAGCTTCTACCCCCAAGCCATAAGACTCCTGAACATCTAATCAAATGGCTACCCGGACTATTTTCATTGTCTCCCCCCCCCCCCCCCCCCCCCCCCCACCCCCTTATTTTACGCTGCTGCTACTCTCTGTTTATTTTCTATGCAAAGTCACTTCCACTCTACCTACATGTACATATTACCTCAATTACCTCGACTAACCTGTGCCCCCGCACATTGACTCTGTACCGGTACCCCCTGTATCTATCCTCCCTACCATTATTACACATTGACTCTGTACCGGTACCCACTGTATATAGCCTCACTACTGATATTGTATTTTACTGCTGCTCTTTATTTTAAAAAAAATTACTTAACACTTCTTTTTCTTAAAACTGCATTGTTGGTTAATGGCTTGTAAGTAAGCATTTCACTGTAAGGTCTCTACACCTGTTGTATTCGGCGCATGTGACAAATATAATTTGATTTGATTTGATTCATGCATTTGCTGTGAGATGCTGGTACAGCACGAAGATGCTCCAAGCAGATAAAAGTTTATGTGAATTCCTCTACAGTAGTTCTCTCCCTTACCATCTTATTCTCACAGATCCTAATTGGAATTTAAGTCAAATGTGTATGACATGTTAAGACTTTTGTAGATGTAGGAGATTTAAGTTGTTTTAGTTGTGTGTTAAATCCTCCAATAAAATCAAAAATTAAAGTCTTGACAGATGTAAAAAAAAAAAAAAAAGCATTTGTACTTAATTTTGTTGAATGTTCTATTTTTAACAATTTTATGGTATGTTTAAGGATTTATATTTAGGTGATTTTGGATTCATCTATGTTGTGGAAAACACAATCCGGCTATGAACTCTTTTCCAAAAACGGGAAGGGAGCCTGGATGGTAATTGCATGGATGCTGTGTCTGATCAAGTGAATAACAACTCACTCATATAACACCAATCTAGGCCTAACACAAGGCAGATGATGTACTTCACTTCCAAAACCAAGCTCATTAGAACGACATAATGCATAATTCTAAGCATGTACTGGGCACACATTTCTGCCCATAATGGATAGATTTGGAAAATGGCTATGTAACTGAAAACACATCCCCTGAAAACCATATGTTGCAGGTTCAAGTTTGAAACCACATTTTAATCGAGAGAGGGAGTGAGAGATAGAGGGGAGGGAGTGAGAGAGAGAGGGGAGAGAGAGAGAGAGAGGAAAGGGAGAGAGAGAGAGAGAGAGAGAGAGAGGGGAGGGAGTGTGAGAGAGAGGGGGGAGAGAGAGAGAGCGAGAGAGAGAGGAGGGAGTGAGAGAGAGAGGGGAGGGAGTGAGAGATAGAGGGGAGGGAGTGAAAGAGAGAGGGGAGGGAGTGAAAGAGAGAGGGGAGGGAGTGAGAGAGAGTGGGGAGGGAGTGAGAGACAGTGGGATGGGAGGGAGACAGAGAGAGGGGAGGGAGTGTGAGAGAGAGGGGGAGAGAGAGAGAGCGAGAGAGAGAGAGGGGAGGGAGTGAGAGAGAGAGAGAGAGGGGAGGGAGTGAGAGATAGAGGGGAGGGAGTGAAAGAGAGAGGGGAGGGAGTGAAAGAGAGAGGGGAGGGAGTGAGAGAGAGTGGGGAGGGAGTGAGAGAGAGTGGGGAGGGAGGGAGAGAGAGAGAGGGGAGGGAGGGAGAGAGAGAGGGTATGGAGTGAGATAGAGAGAGGGAGTGAGAGGGGGAGAGAGAGGGGAGGGGGTGAAAGAGCGAGAGAGAGAGAGAGAGAGGGGGGGGTGTTAGAGAGAGAGAGGGGATGGAGTGAAAGAGAGGGGAGGGAGTGAGAGCGAAGTGAAAGGGTAGGGAGAGAGAGGAGAGAGAGAGGGGAGGGAGAGAGAGAGAGTGGGGAGGGAGGGAGGGAGTGTGAGAGAGAGGGGAGGGAGTGAGAGAAAGAGGGGAGTGAGAGAGAGAGGGGAGGGAGTGAGAGAGTTAGAGGAGGGGAGGGAGTGAGAGAGAGAGAGAGAGAGAGAGAGAGAGAGGGGAGGGAGTGAGAGAGAGAGGGGAGGGAGTGAGAGAGAGAGGGGAGGGAGAGAGAGAGAGGAGGGAGTGAGAGAGAGAGGGAGTGAGAGAGAGAGGGAGTGTGAGAGAGAGAGAGAGGGGAGGGAGTGAGAGAGAGAGAGGGGAGGGAGTGAGTGAGTGAGAGAGCCAACAATTACGAAACAACCAATTCAATCCATTCTAGACAACTTCCTGGACAAAACGTTCCACTGTAATAGTGAAGGTGTAAACTTGGCAGTAGAAAACCTAAACAGTATATTTGACCTCTCAGCTTCCCTATCAAATCTAAAAATCTCTAACAGAAAACCAAAGAAAAGTAATAACAGTGATAAATGGTTTGATGAAGAATGCAAAAACCTAAGAAAGAAATTGAGAAACTTATCCAACCAAAAACATAGAGACCCAGAAAACCTGAGCCTACGACTTCACTATGGTGAATCACTAAAACAATACAGAAATACACTACGGAAAAAGAAGGAACAGCATGTCAGAAATCAGCTCAATGTAATTGAAGAATCCATAGACTCTAACCACTTCTGGGAAAATTGGAAAACACTAAACAAACAACAACACGAAGAGCTATCTATCCAAAACGGAGATGTATGGGTAAACCACTTCTCCAATCTTTTTGGCCCTATAACAGAGAACAAACAGCAAAAAATTCAAAAAACTCTAGACCACCTTTACTCCACACACAGAGACGCATACAAAGCTCTCCCTCGCCCTCCATTTGGCAAATCTGACCATAACTCTATCCTCCTGATTCCTGCTTATAAGCAAAAACTGAAGCAGGAAGCACCAGTGATTCGGTTAATAAAAAAGTGGTCAGATGACGCAGATGCTAAGCTACAGGACTGTTTTGCTAGCACAGACTGGAACATGTTCCGGGATTCTTCAGACAGCATTGAGGAGTACACCACATCAGTCACTGGCTTCATCAATAAGTGCATTGATGATGTCGTCCCCACAGTGACCGTACGTACATACCCCAACCAGAAGCCATGGATTACAGGAAACATCCGCACTGAGCTAAAGGGTAGAGCTGCCGCTTTCAAGGAACGGGACTCTAACCCGGACGCTTATAAGAAATCCCGCTATGACCTCCGACGAACCATCAAACAGGCAAAGAGTCAATACAGGTCTAAGATTGAATCATACTACACTGGCTCTGACGCTCGTCGGATGTGGCAGGGCTTGAAAACTATTACAGACTACAAAGGGAAGCACAGCCGCGAGCTGCCCAGTGACACAAGCCTACCAGACGAGCTAAACCACTTCTATGCTCGCTTCGAGGCAAGCAACACTGAAGCATGCATGAGAGCACCAGCTGCTCCGGACGACTATGTGATCACGCTCTCCGTAGCCGATGTGAGTAAGACTTTTAAGCAGGTCAACATTCACAAGGCCGCAGGGCCAGACGGATTACCAGGACGTGTACTCCGAGCATGTGCTGACCAACTGGCAAGTGTCTTCACTGACATTTTCAACATGTCCCTGACTGAGTCTGTAATACCAACATGTTTCAAGCAGACCACCATAGTCCCTTGTGCCCAAGAACTCTAAGATAACCTGCCTAAATGACTACCGACCCGTAGCACTGACGTCTGTAGCCATGAAGTGCTTTGAAAGACTGGTCATGGCTCACATCAACAGCATAATCCCAGAAACCCTAGACCCACTCCAATTTGCATACCGCCCCAACAGATCCACAGATGATGCAATCTCTATCGCACTCCACACTGCCCTTTCCCACCTGGACAAGAGGAACACCTACGTGAGAATGCTATTCATTGACTACAGCTCAGCATTCAACACCATAGTGCCCTCTAAGCTCATCACTAAGCTAAGGATCCTGGGACTAAACACCTCCCTCTGCAACTGGATCCTGGACTTCCTGACGGGCCGCCCCCAGGTGGTAAGGGTAGGTAACAACACATCTGCCACACTGATCCTCAACACGGGGGCCCCTCAGGGGTGCGTGCTCAGTCCCCTCCTGTACTCTCTGTTCACCCATGACTGCATGGCCAGGCACGACTCCAACACCATCATTAAGTTTGCCGACGACACAACAGTGGTAGGCCTGATCACCGACAACGATGAGACAGCCTATAGGGAGGAGGTCAGAGATCTGGCCGTGTGGTGCCAGGACAACAACCTCTCCCTCAACGTGACCAAGACAAAGGAGATGATTGTGGACTACAGGAAAAAAAAGAGGACTGAGCACGCCCCCATTCTCATCGACGGGGCTGTAGTGGAACAGGTTGAGAGCTTCAAGTTCCTTGGTGTCCACATCACCAACGAACTATCATGGTCCAAACACACCAAGACAGTCGTGAAGAGGGCACGACAAAGCCTATTCCCCCTCAGGAGACTAAAAAGATTTGGCATGGGTCCTCAGATCCTCAAAAAATTCTACAGCTGCACCATCGAGAGCATCCTGACTGGTTGCATCACCGCCTGGTATGGCAACTGCTTGGCCTCTGACCGCAAGGCACTACAGAGGGTAGTGCGTACGGCCCAGTACATCACTGGGGCAAAGCTCCCTGCCATCCAGGACCTCTATACCAGGCGGTGTCAGAGGAAGGCCCTCAAAATTGTCAAAGACTCCAGCCACCCTAGTCATAGACTGTTCTCTCTGCTACCGCACGGCAAGCGGTACCGGAGTGCCAAGTCTAGGTCCAAAAGACTTCTCAACAGCTTCTACCCCCAAGCCATAAGACTCCTGAACAGCTAATCATGGCTACCCGGAATATTTGCACTGCCCCCCCACCCCATCCTTTTTACGCTGCTGCTACTCTGTTAAGTATTTATGCATAGTCACTTTAACTCTACCCACATGTACATATTACCTCAACTACCTCAACTAGCCGGTGCCCCCGCACATTGACTATGCAACGGTACCCCCCTGTATATATAGCCTCCCTACTGTCACTTTATTTTACTGTATATATAGCCTCCCTACTGTCACTTTATTTTACTTCTGCTCTTTTTTTCTCAACACTTTTTTGTTGTTGTTTTATTCTTACTTTTTTTGTTTAAAATAAATGCACTGTTGGTTAAGGGCTGTAAGTAAGCATTTCACTGTAATGTCTGCACCTGTTGTATTCGGCGCATGTGACCAATAAAATTTGATTTGATTTGATCATTAACAGCAGACTAGTTCATTTCCTCAGTGAAAACAATGTACTGAGCAAATGTCAAATTGGCTTTTTACCAAATTACCGTACGACAGACCACGTATTCACCCTGCACACCCTAATTGACAAACAAACAAACCAAAACAATGGCAAAGTCTTCTCATGCTTTGTTGATTTCAAAAATCAAATTGATGGGAAGTGGGGTTGGGGGAAAAACATACGACATTATAAAATCCATGTACACAAACAAGTGTGCGGTTAAAATTGGCAAAAAACACACACATTTCTTTCCACAGGGCCGTGGGGTGAGACAGGGATGCAGTTTAAGCCCCACCCTCTTCAACATATATATCAACGAATTGGCGAGGGCACTAGAACAGTCTGCAGCACCCGGCCTCACCCTACTAGAATCTGAAGTCAAATGTCTTCTGTTTGCTGATGATCTGGTGCTTCTGTCACCAACCAAGGAGGGCCTACAGCAGCACCTAGATCTTCTGCACAGATTCTGTCAGACCTGGGCCCTGACAGTAAATCTCAGTAAGACAAAAATAATGGTGTTTCAAAAAAGGTCCAGTTGCCAGGACCACAAATACAAATTCAATCTAGACACCGTTGCCCTAGAGCACACAAAAAACTATACATACCTCGGCCTAAACATCAGCGCCACAGGTAACTTCCACAAAGCTGTGAACGATCTGAGAGACAAGGCAAGAAGGGCCTTCTATGCCATCAAAAGGAACATAAAATTTGACATACCAATTAGGATCTGGCTAAAAATACTTGAATCAGTTATAGAACCCATTGCCCTTTATGGTTCTGAGGTCTGGGGTCCGCTCACCAACCAAGAATTCACAAAATGGGACAAACACCAAATTGAGACTCTGCATGCAGAATTCTGCAAAAACATCCTCTGTGTACAACGTAAAAAACACCAAATAATGCATGCAGAGCAGAATTAGGCCAATACCCGCTAATTATCAAAATCCAGAAAAGAGCCGTTAAAATCTATAACCATTTAAAAGGAAGCGATTCCCAAACCTTCCATAACAAAGCCATCACCTTCAGAGAGATGAACTTGGAGAAGAGTCCCCTAAGTAAGCTTGTCCTGGGGCTCTGTTCACAAACACAAACAGACCCCACACAGCCCCAGGACAACAACAACAACAACACAATTAGACCCAACCAAATCATGAGAAAACAAAAAGAGAATTACTTGACACATTGGAAAGAACAAACAAAAAAACAGAGCAAACTAGAATGATATTTGGCCCTAAACAGAGAGTACACAGTGGCAGAATACCTGACCACTGTGACTGACCCAAACTTAGGGAAAGCTTTGACTATGTACAGACTCAGTGAGCATAGCCTTGCTATTGAGAAAGGCCGCCGTAGGCAGACCTGGCTCTCAAGAGAAGACAGGCTATGTGCACACTGCCCACAAAATGAGGTGGAAACTGAGCTGCACTTCCTAACCTCCTGCCAAATGTATGACCATTTAAGAGACACATATTTCCCTCAGATTACAGCGATCCACAAAGAATTTGAAAACAAACCCAATTTTGATAAACTCCCTTATCTACTGGGTGAAAAACCACAGTGTGCCATCACAGCTGCAATATTTGTGACCTGTTGCCACAAGAAAAGGGCAACCAGTGAAGAACAAACACCATTGTAAATACAACCCATATTTATGTTTATTTATTTTCCCATTTGTACTTTAACTATTTGCACATTGTTACAACACTGCATATATACATAATATGACATTTGAAATGTCTTTATTCTTTTGAAACTTCTGAGTGTAATGTTTACTGTTAATATTTATTGTTTATTTCACTTTTGTTTACTATCTACTTCACTTGCTTTGGCAATGTTAACACACGTTTCCCATGCCAATAAAGCCCTTAAATTGAAATTGAATTGAGAGAGAGAGGGGGGGTGAAAGAGAGAGGGGAGGGAGTGAAAGAGAGAGGGAGAGGAGTGAGAGAGAGTGGGGAGGGAGTGAGAGAGAGTGGGGAGGGAGTGAGAGAGAGGGGAGGGAGTGAGAGAGAGAGTGAGAGAGAGAGAGAGGAGGGAGTGAGAGAGAGAGAGAGAGAGAGAGAGAGAGAGAGAGAGAGAGAGAGAGAGAGAGAGAGAGAGAGAGAGAGAGAGAGAGGTGATGGAGTGAGAGAGAGAGGGACTGGATTGAGAGAGAGAGAGAGAGAGGGGAGGGAGTGAGAGAGAGGGGAGGGAGTGAGAGAGAGATAGAGGTGGGGATGGAGAGAGAGAGGAGGGAGAGAGAGAGAGAGAGCGAGGAGGGAGAGAGAGAGAGAGAGAGAGGGGGGGAGGGGGAGTGTGAGAGAGAGAGAGGGGATGGAGTGAGAGAGAGAGGGGAGGGAGAGAGAGAGGGGAGGGAGTGAGAGAGAGAGAGAGGGAGAGAGAGAGAGAGAGAGAGAGAGAGAGAGAGAGAAGGGAGGGAGTGAGAGAGAGAGAGAGGGGAGGGAGTGAGAGATAGAGGGGAGGGAGTGAAAGAGAGAGGGGAGGGAGTGAAAGAGAGAGGGGAGGGAGTGAGAGAGAGTGGGGAGTGAGAGAGAGTGGGGAGGGAGGGAGAGAGAGTGTGGAGGGTGTGAGAGAGAGGGGAAGGAGTGAGAGAGAGAAGGGAGGGAGGGAGAGAGAGAGGGTAGGGAGTGAGATAGAGAGAGGGAGTGAGAGGGGGAGAGAGAGGGGAGGGAGTGAAAGAGCGAGACAGAGAGAGAGAGAGGGGGGTGGGTTGAGAGAGAGAGGGAAGGGAGTGAGAGAGAGAGGAGGGAGTGAGAGATAGAGAGTGAGAGAGAGAGGGAGGGAGTGACAGAGAAAGGGGAGGGAGTGAGAGGGGAGGGAGTGAGAGGAGAGAGAGAGGGGAGGGAGAGAGAGAGAGAGTGGGGAGGGAGGGAGGGAGGGAGTGTGAGAGAGAGGGGAGGGTGTGAGAGAAAGAGGGGAGGGAGTGAGAGAGAGAGGGGAGGGAGTGAGAGAGTTAGAGGAGGGGAGGGAGTGAGAGAGAGAGAGAGGGGAGGGAGTGAGAGAGAGAGGGGAGGGAGTGAGAGAGAGAGAGGGGAGGGAGAGAGAGAGAGGAGGGAGTGAGAGAGAGAGGGAGTGAGAGAGAGAGGGAGTGTGAGAGAGAGAGAGAGAGGGGAGGGAGTGAGAGAGAGAGAGGGGAGGGAGTGAGTGAGTGAGAGAGACAACAATTAGGAAACAACCAATTCAATCCATTCTAGACAACTTCCTGGACAAAACGTTCCACTGTAATAGTGAAGGTGTAAACTTGGCAGTAGAAAACCTAAACAGTATATTTGACCTCTCAGCTTCCCTATCAAATCTAAAAATCTCTAACAGAAAACCAAAGAAAAGTAATAACAGTGATAAATGGTTTGATGAAGAATGCAAAAACCTAAGAAAGAAATTGAGAAACTTATCCAACCAAAAACATAGAGACCCAGAAAACCTGAGCCTACGACTTCACTATGGTGAATCACTAAAACAATACAGAAATACACTACGGAAAAAGAAGGAACAGCATGTCAGAAATCAGCTCAATGTAATTGAAGAATCCATAGACTCTAACCACTTCTGCGAAAATTGGAAAACAAACAACAACACGAAGAGCTATCTATCCAAAACGGAGATGTATGGGTAAACCACTTCTCCAATCTTTTTGGCCCTATAACAGAGAACAAACAGCAAAAAATATATACATGATCAAATGCAAATCTTAGAATCAACTATTAAAGACTACCAGAACCCACTGGATTCTCCAATTACATTGAATGAACTACAGGACAAAATACAAACCCTCCAACCCAAAAAGTCCTGTGGTGTTGATGCTATCCTCAATGAAATGATAAAATATACAGACCACAAATTTCAATTAGCTATACTTAAACTCTTTAACATCATCCTTAGCTCTGGCATCTTCCCCAATATTTGGAACCAAGGACTGATCACCCCAATCCACAAAAGTGGAGACAAATTTGACCCCAAAAACTACCGTGGGATATGCGTCAACAGCAACCTTGGGAAAATCCTCTGCATTATCATTAACAGCAGACTAGTTCATTTCCTCAGTGAAAACAATGTACTGAGCAAATGTCAAATTGGCTTTTTACCAAATTACCGTACGACAGACCACGTATTCACCCTGCACACCCTAATTGACAAACAAACAAACCAAAACAATGGCAAAGTCTTCTCATGCTTTGTTGATTTCAAAAATCAAATTGATGGAAAGTGGGGTTGGGGGAAAAACATACGACATTATAAAATCCATGTACACAAACAACAAGTGTGCGGTTAAAATTGGCAAAAAACACACACATTTCTTTCCACAGGGCCGTGGGGTGAGACAGGGATGCAGTTTAAGCCCCACCCTCTTCAACATATATATCAACGAATTGGCGAGGGCACTAGAACAGTCTGCAGCACCCGGCCTCACCCTACTAGAATCTGAAGTCAAATGTCTTCTGTTTGCTGATGATCTGGTGCTTCTGTCACCAACCAAGGAGGGCCTACAGCAGCACCTAGATCTTCTGCACAGATTCTGTCAGACCTGGGCCCTGACAGTAAATCTCAGTAAGACAAAAATAATGGTGTTTCAAAAAAGGTCCAGTTGCCAGGACCACAAATACAAATTCAATCTAGACACCGTTGCCCTAGAGCACACAAAAAACTATACATACCTCGGCCTAAACATCAGCGCCACAGGTAACTTCCACAAAGCTGTGAACGATCTGAGAGACAAGGCAAGAAGGGCCTTCTATGCCATCAAAAGGAACATAAAATTTGACATACCAATTAGGATCTGGCTAAAAATACTTGAATCAGTTATAGAACCCATTGCCCTTTATGGTTCTGAGGTCTGGGGTCCGCTCACCAACCAAGAATTCACAAAATGGGACAAACACCAAATTGAGACTCTGCATGCAGAATTCTGCAAAAACATCCTCTGTGTACAACGTAAAAAACACCAAATAATGCATGCAGAGCAGAATTAGACCAATACCCGCTAATTATCAAGAGAGAGAGAGAGAGAGAGAGAGAGAGAGAGAGAGAGAGAGAGAGAGAGAGAGAGAGAGAGAGAGAGAGAGAGAGAGAGAGGTGACGGAGTGAGAGAGAGAGGGAATGGATTGAGAGAGAGAGAGAGAGAGGGGAGGGAGTGAGAGAGAGGGGAGGGAGTGAGAGAGAGAGAGAGAGAGAGAGAGAGAGAGAGAGAGAGAGAGAGAGAGAGAGAGAGAGAGAGAGAGAGGGGGGAGGGAGAGAGAGAGGCAAGATGTTAGGAAACTGAGACAGAAAGAAAATGCAGATTCATCATCTCCCAGAGAGAGAGACTGAGTGAGTGAAAGATGCAGGTGGTGCTGATTTGTGTGTGTGTGTGTGTGTCTTTCTGCTGTATGTCTATATGTGTGCGTGGAGACCTTGCCACTTCGTGGGGTTCCTGCTCTTGGCTGACCACCAGGAGACCAGGGGCCTGGCATTTCTCCAGGGCAGCCATGGCCTGTGTCCTCGCTGGCTGGCTGCATGCATTACCAGAGGTTGTGAGCCTGCCTGCGCTGGCACCCTGCGTCCCACAGTTAAGGTTTGTGTGCGTGCGTGCGTACGTGTTTGCGTGTGAGTGTGTGTGTGTGTTTGAATGTGTGTGTGTGTGAGCACCAAACATGACAAGTCCCATCAGGTCTTATCTGGCTTTGCAGCTATTTCATGGTTGTTTGAAACAAGCGGGCCATGATCCTCTACTCAATCATTGGGTTTTCATCTAAAAAAGGTTTCCATGATCCACCGGGGGCTAGGAAGGAGATGGGGGGGTATGGCATGTATGTGTGAGTGGGTTTGGGGCTAGGCCGGGGGTTTGGTATGCAATGTGTAGGGCATATTGTTCACCCTCTTCCTATGTAACCTCACTCCACTTATTTCTCCTCAATTTCCTCCTGAACATAAATGGCACAGCTTTAGAATGGCACAATGGACATTTTATCAAACAAAGACAAGTTACTTGGAACAATCCCTGTCTGTCTGTCTGTCCCTGTATGTCTGTCCTTGCCTGTCTGTCTGTCCTTGCCTGTCTGTCCGTCTGTCTGTCTGTCTGTCTGTCCTCACTCCGGTCTCCAGACAGTCACAACAGGGTCAGCGTGAGGACGATGCAATCCAAAGTCTGAGGGACAAAGGTTTATTTTTAATGTCTTTTGTCTATTTGTTATTCCAAATCCATTTCACCATTAAAACTTGGATTAATGTTGCAGTTTGGCTCAATCATTTTCGAGTTGAGGCTACATATTTCCCAACATTGCTGTAGTTTGAACTCGTTGACTCCAACTCTCAAAGGCTCATTGTTGTGTCTGACACATTTTTTATCAGGTCAGTACAATACATTTCTCAAAAAACATCCAAACGGCTTTATAAATACTGGAATGTTGCTGGAACTGACACTAGGTAGATAAAGTGTCTGTCTTGTGATCCCATAGTTTAGTTAGTCATAGTCAATTTTGCAACACTGTTTATTGAGTCTATCTATTAGGATAGTGTTCTTTAAATAGCCTCATTATTTCCTTCTGAGCTCTAGATAAATATGATGGCCTCGCTTTCCAAAGCAATAGACAGGAAACCCCCCTGGCTTTCTTTGATAAAATAGCCTCCACACGAGTGAATGGAAGTGTTTCAAACTCTCTTGGTTTGATTTACCATTGTTGAGACCAAGTTGGAATCCAAACCGCACCCCAAACCCATACAGTACAGACGGTTATCCCGACCCAGATTAAGGCCCAGTCCTGGACTAAAAAGCTCAGTGGAGAATATCCATTGAAAGTACCTTTTAGTTCAGGATTGGGCCTTAGGGTCAGGGAAACAGACCACTGTTGCAAATGTCACTACTGTAGCGAGTCAAGTGCAACTTAAGAGGGAGAAACAACAGGTGTCTTTCTAAAACAACCTTCATCTGGACCTACTCCCTGGGAGCAGTAGTTGAGCTGAATCCCCTTTTCCTCTATTCCAGTCAGTGACAAAATTAAAAAAAACACAATCCTACATTGGAAAGCTCATGTGGTGAAATATGCCACACAAATGATGCAGTAATTTAGCTCCGCCTCCCTGGGTCTAATTCAAATATCAAGATGGCTGTGAGTAGTTTGTTTCTCCCTTCCTGCAGAAAGAAATTCATGGGAACACACAGCGCTATAAATTATAGCCATAAAAAGATCAGCTGAAAATAAGTGGCAAAAGACGTTCTCTTCCACAGTCTTAAATTTAAGAAGCAGGCTACTCAAGGGAGGACTTGAATCACATCCAGTGAATTTTTTCCCCCACTCTTTCAGAACATACGGCACTACTTTCAGTTAACCGACACGGGCGTCTTTGAATAGTGGATACAGATCGCAAAACACTTTGTTTGTTTGTCCGTTTGGACTCACATATCCAAGACCATCTCTGAAAATGTTTCCAAGACCATCTCCAGATGTTTATCTGGCATCACCGCCGTGAGGATAAATGAACGACACTGTGGGGGTGGTGTGTACATGGAGCGAGGGCGTATGGCATTATAACAATTCATCATGTAAATCATGGCTATGAGCCCAGCTTTTTGAAAATGGTGTCATAATGCCCTACTGGGTACAGACGTCAATTCAACTTCTATTCCACCTTGGTTCAACGTAATTTTGTTGAAATGAAGAGGAAACAACGGTGATTCAATCAGTGTGTGCCCTAAAAACAACAACAACAACAAACATTGCCCTGCTACCAGGACAGTTTATCTGCAAACAAGTTAGCTAGCTCGTTGGCTTTGTCTGCTCTGTGTTTGTTTCTGGCGGCTGTAGCTTGCAAGTGACTTCCCCTTCCTCTCATGCTCCAGCAGGGTCGTTAGAGTGGGCGGGATTTAGCGCAAAGACACACCTTGCTCAGAAGGCCAGCCCAAGGCGGCTCAGGTCTCAACCTCCATGTTTTCGTTCAAAGTGAAAAAAAAAAACACAATCAGTGGGGAGGTCGGAAGGACCCCGATGGGTAGCGGATTCCATCTTTAAGGCGAACAAAACTAAAGTTTGCTTCACCATTCCCCTAAACATGAAACGTGTTTGTAAAGTAATAAGCCTAGCTTGGCTCTAACTTCCTATGTAATTTCAATGACCGCTAGCTAGTTTAGATAGCTAGTTTGGTGCACGTTTTGTGCAGACATGAAGGCTTCTGCAGGTAATTTAGAACTTGACAAATCCTCGCTCGTTTCTGTCACTCAACCTTCCACACTCCACACTAGTAATGGGTGAATGAGCAGATGGTAATCTTCAGTATTTCAGAAAATGGCGCTTGTTCGTCCGTTGTTGGTCTGCTTCTTCATCGTTGTTTGCACGGCATGTCTCAGGACTGGCCTTGGGGGCGGGACCAAGTCCAAGGACTGGCTTCCTATTTTCTTCTGATCTCAACACCTCCATTTTTTGTTGTTGTTGACAATTCATCTTGCACACATCCTATTAAAGTGCTCCACACACCAACTAGCTTGCCTCAATGTATTTCATGGCATGCATTTTTTTCAAGATTAGATTTCCTAAAAAGAAAACTGCCCGAAACACCAGGAGTCCCACTAAAGTTTTTAGCCACAGCTTCCCTCTCGCCTAAAATGTCTGGCTGAGTATTCCTAGCTGGCTAGTCAGCTTAAGCTAAAAGTGACCAAGATAGCAAAGGAAGCCAGCAGAGGAAAAATGAAATGACTAAAAACAGCAGACACTGGGACGAGCAACAGAGGCAGGCCAACTTTGACTCCATGGAAATTTTTAATTCCATGGGTCTCTCATCTTATTGACAAATGGATCACTATTAACCCATTACTTGACCTGCGTTACGTTATAGTTTGGGTTAGGGTGTAAAGAGTTAATGTTAGGGCTTGGCTGAACTAAACAGTCAGTTGAACTATCTAAAAGTATGAGATTGTGAATGTAGCTCTTCCACGGTAGCACTGGGAATAGTGTATATTAAACTGTATCTCAATCATATCTTAACTCCCTTGGTCTTGCTAGTTCCAAAATAAATGCCACAAATGTCAGCAAATACAGATTTTTCACGTAGCAGCCCACGTCGACTTACAGTAAAAGCCTCCCCCATGTCTCCAATGTGAAAACATGCATGACGGTGACTGTGGGCATACTATATTGGTGCTACAATATCAGCCCGTATAAAAGATTGTGCGCTGTATGTGTGCCAAGTCTGGCTGCTTCTTCGTCTACACAGGGCTGTTTGGCCTCCACTGTGTGTTCATCTACAGGGTTGTTTGGCCTCCACTATGTGTTTAGTCATTTATTTATCTCAGAATGAGACATCCTTGTCTACTGTAGCTGTTCAGAACACGCGCGTGCACACACACACACACACACACACACACACACACACACACACACACACACAAAGGCTCTGAGAAAAGCCAGTGTAACTGAGTAAAAAAAGGGAAGAATGGATGAGGGAACAGGGGACAAATAGCGGACTCATTTCCCCAAATTCCTTCCAGATTATACCCATGGCCAAAATGTAGGGGTCTCTTTTATGGATTATACCTGTTGGGCACATTATCTGATAGAGTCCATAGCCTTCCCTGTCTACCTGATACAGTCCATAGCCTTCCCTGTCTACCTGATACAGTCCATAGCCTTCCCTGTCTACCTGATACAGTCCATAGCCTTCCCTGTCTACCTGATACAGTCGATAGTCGTGCCACACCGAACAGCCTTCCGCTCTACACTGTTACTCTACCCCAGGCTCAGCTCCATGAGTCTTGAATTTGACCTACTCTGTAATATGTCAGCTACACTCCCTTAATAAGCCCTTCAGCCACTTGCAATGACTTTACCCAATACCCCAGAGGTGCACTTCCTATATCTCAAATCACTTGATGCAACAAAACACGTTGGAGAAGCAGCCTGAGCCTGAGAAGAGGCCGTAATCTGAAAATAATCCCATCACATAAAAATGCTTGAATAAGATTAAAGAATTCCAGTACAAATTCTGACGTGATGAAATCCCCCCACACTGACAGGATGGAATATAAGACCAGAGTTAGGTTGGTTCTGAATTGGGTAGCTTGTTCACAGTGTTCATTACTAAAAAAATCCATTTATCAGGATCAGCTATTGCATTTAAGATTTGGTCGATCAAAGAATGTACATCGTTTATAAACTGTATATTTCTGCATTTTGTGGACATCCTGAATAAGCAGTGCTTCTTGTGGTGGATAGTTAGGCCCACCACTTGTTGCGCCGGATACTGAAATGCCTTGGCTTTTGTGGGTCAATGGTGCGTCTTGAATACGTTGTGTTACTGTGTCAAGGGATGTGAGTTCGCGCCCCAGTCTGGGCGGAATTTCTATATGCAATCTGTAAACTTGCTTCCACAGCTGTAGTTACATACACTATACAGTGAGGGAAAAAAGTATTTGATCCCCTGCTGATTTTGTACGTTTGCCCACTGACAAAGACATGATCAGTCTATAATTTTAATGGTAGGTTTATTTGAACAGTAAGAGACAGAATTACAACAAAGAAATCCAGAAAAATGTCATGTTATAAATTGATTTGCATTTTAATGAGGGAATAAGTATTTGACCCCTCTGCAAAACATGACTTAGTACTTGGTGGCAAAACCCTTGTTGGCAATCACAGAGGTCAGACGTTTCTTGTAGTTGGCTACCAGGTTTGCACACATCTCAGGAGGGATTTTGTCCCACTCCTCTTTGCAGATTTTCTCCAAGTCATTAAGGTTTCGAGCCTGACGTTTGGCAACTCGAACCTTCAGCTACCTCCACAGATTTTCTATGGGATTAAGGTCTGGAGACTGGCTAGGCCACTCCAGGACCTTAATGTGCTTCTTCTTGAGCCACTCCTTTGTTGCCTTGACCGTGTGTTTTGGGTCATTGTCATGCTGGAATACCCATCCACGACCCATTTTCAATGCCCTGGCTGAGGGAAGGAGGTTCTCACCCAAGATTTGATGGTACATGGCCAATCCATCGTCCCTTTGATGCAGTGAAGTTGTCCTGTCCCCTTAGCAGAAAAACACCCCCAAAGCATATTGTTTCCACCTCCATGTTTGACGGTGGGGATGGTGTTCTTGGGGTCATAGGCAGCATTCCTCCTCCTCCAAACACGGCGAGTTGAGTTGATGCCAAAGAGCTCGATTTTGGTCTCATCTGACCACAACACTTTCAACCCAGTTCTCCTCTGAATCATTCAGATGTTCATTGGCACATTTCAGACGGGCCTGTATATGTGCTTTCTTGAGCAGGGGGACCTTGCGGGCACAGCAGGATTTCAGTCCTTCACGGCGTACTGTGTTACCAATTGTTTTCTTGGTGACTATGGTCCCAGCTGCCTTGAGATCATTGACAAGATCCTCCCGTGTAGTTCTGGGCTGATTCCTCACCGTTCTCATGATCATTGCAACTCCACGAGGTAAGATCTTGCATGGAGCCCCAGGCCGAGGGAGATTGACAGTTATTTTGTGTTTCTTCCATTTGCGAATAATCGCACCAACTGTTGTCACCTTCTCACCAAGCTGCTTGGCGATGGTCTTGTAGTCCATTCCAGCCTTGTGTAGGTCTACAATCTTGTCCCTGACATCCTTGGAGAGCTCTTTGGTCTTGGCCATGGCCATGGTGGAGAGTTTGGAATCTGATTGATTGATTGCTTCTGGACAGGTGTCTTTTATACAGGTAACAAGCTGAGATTAGGAGCACTCCTATTCTCAGCTCGTTACCTGTATAAAAGACACCTGGGAGCCAGAAATCTTTCTGATTGAGAGGGGATCAATACTTATTTCCCTCATTAAAATGCAAATAAATTCATAACATTTTTTACATGCGTTTTTCTAGATATTTTTGTTGTTATTCTGTCTCTCACTGTTCAAATAAACCTACAATTAAAATTATAGACTGATCATTTCTTTGTCAGTGGGCAAACGTACAAAATCAGCAGGGGATCAAATACTTTTCTCCCTCACTGTATGTACAAAATAATGTGGACACCCCTTCAAATTGGTGGATTAGTCTATTTCAGCCACACCCGAAAACACAACCATGCAATCTCCATAGACAAACATTGGCAGTAGAATGGCCATACTGAAGAGCTCATTCTAGACGATTCTGTGCTTCCAAGTTTGTGGCAACAGTTTGGGGAAGGCCCTTTCCTGTATCAGCATGACAATGCCCCCGTGTACAAAGCCAGCTCCATACAGAAATAGTTTGTCGAGATCGGTGTGGAAGAACTTGGCCTGCACAGATGCCTGACCTCAACTTCATCGAACACCTTTGCGATGAATTGGAACTCCGACTGTGAGCCAGACCTAATCGCCCAACATCAGTGCCCAACCTCATTAATTATCTTGTGGCTGAATGGAAGCAAAGAGTGGGCTGTTGTAGCAGCAAAAGGGGGACCCATGATTTTGGAATGAGATGTTCGACGAGCAGTTGTCCACATACTTTTGGTTATGTAGTGTATCTAGTAAAACGTCATCGCAACCTCTATTTTCTTACGGTCTATACCCTTGAGTAATCATGATGTAATGAATCAATAATACATGAGAAGCCATGTGTTCTGACATGTTTGTCATGGCTGTGATGTGGTCAAAGCCACGAGGCAAAGCCGACGTAAAACTACGTAAAACGACAGCACTTTTTATGAATGTACTGGCCATGTGTTTGTTGTCTAGTATATCATGGGCAGGATAGACTCTAACAATGGGAATTCCAAACCATAGTATAATGTAAAGTATCGCTGAACAGATTTGTGTAGAGGTCTAAGTGCCAAACTTCTAGAACAGCATCATATTTCACAGAAGACCAGTGGTCTCTCCGTTGTAGTGTTCATAGATTACAAGCCCCTATTATGATAACGTCTTCCAAAGACTTCTAATGTGTGGGCTGCATTTCAGAACCTATAAAAGGGTCCTATGGATGGTGATGACATCATTTTAAAGATAATATAAGGAAACGACTCACTAAAACCAACGCTTCACAAGAAAAAAAAACGTTCAGGTCTTTTCAGGGAGGACTGAGGGGTTCCCAAAAGGACAAGGTGAACTTTATGAAGCGTGAAGGAGAGAGATGAAATGCCTATTAAAAATTATAAACTTCCAGACAGGGGCGCAACTTTCACTGGGGACGGGGGGGACATATCCCACCCCCACCCACATTCTGAAATTGCATCTTTGTCCACCCCAGTTTTATCATTGGAATGTGATACAAAACGAGGCAACGGCGTGATTTAGGACCATGCGAACGCCTCCGAGTGTCGGGTAGGCTGTTTGGAGTTTTTATCCGACTGGATAAAAAAAAAAAATCTATCTATCTATCTATATATATATACAGTGGGGGAAAAAAGTATTTAGTCAGCCACCAATTGTGCAAGTTCTCCCACTTAAAAAGATGAGAGAGGCCTGTAATTTTAATCATAGGTACACGTCAACTATGACAGACAAAATGAGAAAAAGAAATCCAGAAAATCACATTGTAGGACTTTTAATGAATTTATTTGCAAATTATGGTGGAAAATAAGTATTTGGTCAATAAAAACAGTTTCTCAATAGTTTGTTATATACCCTTTGTTGGTAATGACACAGGTCAAACATTTTCTGTAAGTCTTCACAAGGTTTTCACACACTGTTGCTGGTATTTTGGCCCATTCCTCCATGCAGATCTCCTCTAGAGCAGTGATGTTTTGGGGCTGTCGCTGGGCAACACAGACTTTCAACTCCCTCCAAAGATTTTCTATGGGGTTGAGATCTGGAGACTGGCTAGGCCATTCCAGGACCTTGAAATGCTTCTTACGAAGCCACTCCTTCGTTGCCCGGGCGGTGTGTTTGGGATCATTGTCATGCTGAAAGACCCAGCCACGTTTCATCTTCAATGCCCTTGCTGATGGAAGGAGGTTTTCACTCAAAATCTCACGATACATGTCCCCATTCATTCTTTTCTTTACACGGATCAGTCGTCCTGGTCCCTTTGCAGAAAAACAGCCCAAAAGCATGATGTTTCCACCCCCATGCTTCACAGTGGGTATGGTGTTCTTTGGATGCAACTCAGCATTCTTTGTCCTCCAAACACGACGAGTTGAGTTTTGACCATATGACATTCTCCCAATCCTCTTCTGGATCATCCAAATGCACTCTAGCAAACTTCAGACGGGCCTGGACATGTACTGGCTTAAGCAGGGGGACACGTCTTGCACTGCAGGATTTGAGTCCCTGGCGGCGTAGTGTGTTACTGATGGTAGGCTTTGTTACTTTGGTCCCAGCTCTCTGCAGGTCATTCACTAGGTCCCCCCGTGTGGTTCTGGGATTTTTGCTCACCGTTCTTGTGATCATTTTGACCCCACAGGGTGAGATCTTGCGAGGAGCCCCAGATCGAGGGAGATTATCAGTGGTCTTGTATGTCTTCCATTTCCTAATAATTGCTCCCACAGTTGATTTCTTCAAACCAAGCTGCTTACCTATTGCAGATTCAGTCTTCCCAGCCTGGTGCAGGTCTACAATTTTGTTTCTGGTGTCCTTTGACAGCTCTTTGGTCTTGGCCATAGTGGAGTTTGGAGTGTGACTGTTTGAGGTTGTGGACAGGTGTCTTTTATATTGATAACAAGTTCAAACAGGTGCCATTAATACAGGTAACGAGTGGAGGACAGAGGAGCCTCATAAAGAAGAAGTTACAGGTCTGTGAGAGCCAGAAATCTTGCTTTTTTGTAGGTGACCAAATACTTATTTTCCACCATCATTTGCAAATAAATTCATAAAAAATCCTACAATGTGATTTTCTGGAGAAAAAAAATCTTAATTTGTCTGTCATAGTTGACGTGTACCTATGATGAAAATGACAGGCCTCTCTCATCTTTTTAAGTGGGAGAACTTGCACAATTGGTGGCTGACTAAATACTTTTTTTCCCCACTGTATATATTATTGAACAAGTATTTGATACACTGCCGATTTTGCAGGTTTTCCTACTTACAAAGCATGTAGAGGTCTAATTTTTATCATAGGTACACTTCAATTGTGAGAGACAGAATCTAAAACAAAAATCCAGAAGATCACATTGTATGATTTTTAAGTAATTAATTTGCATTTTATTGCATGACATAAGTATTTGATCACCTACCAACCAGTAAGAATTTCGGCTCTCACAGACCTGTTAGTTTTTCCAGCATGCCTTTTCCAGCATGATGGAGCACCTTGCCATAAGGCAAAAGTGATAACTAAGTGGCTCGGGGAACAAAACATCGACATTTTGGGTCCATGGCCAGGAAACTCCCCAGACCTTAATCCCATTGAGAACTTGTGGTCGATCCTCAGGAGGCCGGTGGACAAACAAAAACCCACAAATTCTGACAAACTCCAAGCATTGATTATGCAAGAATGGGCTGCCATCAGTCAGGATGTGGCCCAGAAGTTAATTGACAGCATGCCAGGGCGGATTGCAGAGGTCTTGAAAAAGAAGGGTCAACACTGCAAATATTGACTCTTTGCATAAACTTAATGTAATTGTCAGTAAAAAGCCTTTGACACTTATGGAATGCTTGTAATTATACTTCAGTATACCATAGTAACATCTGACAAAAATATCTCATAACAATGAAGCAGCGAACTTTGTGAAGACCAATACTTGTGTCATTCTCAAAACTTTTGACCATGACTGTAGACATAGTTAATGTTGTAAATGGCTATTGTAGCTGGAAACGGCTCATTTTTAATGGAATTTCTACATAGGCGTACAGAGGCCCATTATCAGCAACCATCAGTCCTGTGTTCCAATGGCACGTTGTGTTTGCTAATCCAAGTTTATCATTTTAATAGGCTAATTGATCATTAGAAAACCCTTTTGCAATTATGTTAGCACAGCTGAAAACTGTTGTGCTGATTAAAGAAGCAATAAAAATGTCCTTCTTGAGACTAGTTGAGTATCTGGAGCATCAGCAATTGTGGGTTCGATTACAGGATCAAAATGGCCAGAAACAAAGAACTTTCTTCTGAAACTCGTCAGTCTATTCTTGTTCTGACAAATGAAGGCTATTCTATGCGAGAAATTGCCAAGAAACTGAAGATCTCGTACAACGCTGTGCACTACTCCCTTCACTGAACAGCACAAACTGGCTCTAACCAGAATAGAAACAACTACTAAAGGACACCAATAAGAAGAAGAGACCTGCTTGGGACAAGAAACACGAGCAATGGACATTTGAACGGTGGAATTTTGCCCTTTGGTCTGGAATCCAAATTGGAGATTTGTGGTTCCAACCACTGTGTCTTTGTGAGAGGCGGTGTGGGTGAACAAATGATCGCCGTATGTGTGGTTACCACCGCAAAGCATGGAGGAGGTGGTGTGATGGTGTGGGGGTGCTTTGCTGGTGACACTGTCTGTGATTTATTTAGAATTCAAGGCACACTTAACCAGCATGGCTACCACAGCATTCTGCAGTGATACGCCATCCCATCTGGTTTGGGCTTAGCGGGACTATCATTTGTTTTTCAACAGGACAATGACCCCGCACACCTCCAGGCTGTGTAAGGGCTATTTGACCAAGAAGGAGAGTGATGGAGTGCTGCATCAAATGACCTGGCCTCAACCCATTTGAGATGGTTTGGGATGAGTCGGACGGCAGAGTGAAGGAAAAGCAGCCAACAAGTGCTCAGCATTTGTGGGAACTCCTTCAAGACTGTTGGAAAATCATTCCAGGTGAAGCTGGTTGAGAGAATGCCAAGAGTGTGCAAAGCTGTCATCAAGGCAAAGGGTGGCTATTTGAAGAATCTCAAATATAACATATATTTTGATTTGTATAACACTTTTTTGGTTACTACATGATTCCATATGTGTCATTTCAAAGTGTTGTTGTCTTCAATATTATTCTACAATGTAGAAAATAGTAAAAATCAAGAAAAACCCTTGAATGAGTAGGTGTGTCTAAACTTTTGACTGGTAGTGTACATTATGTCCCCCCCCCCACCCCCACACACTTCTTAAACCAAAGTTGTGCCCCTGCTTCCAGATATGTAATTGATATCCATTTTGCCAAAGAGGGAAAATAATACCATGTAAAAAGCTTTCAACAATGAGACTGGTTACCTCATTCCCACTGATCTGACGAGCAGATAAGGGTTACAAAGAGACCACCACACTCGACCTCTCAAAAGGTCAACTTTTCTCTGTTGGTGGGGGAGTAGTTACATACTGTGTCATATGATATGGATAGTGGTTGTTTTTATGGACTTAGTTTTTTGCTATTTTCTTCAGATATATGTCAAATGTATCTGTAAAATATTGTCAAAACCAAGAGAAGGACAGGGACTGGTCAGCATGCTTCTTCCAGTTAACTGGTCAAGAACATCTGAGTTAAAGATCTGACGTCATGGGGCACTGCAGTGAGCAGTTATTGATCTGACGTCATGGGGCACTGCAGTGAGCAGTTATTGATCTGACGTCATGGGGCACTGCAGTGAGCAGTTATTGATCTGACGTCATGGGGCACTGCAGTGAGCAGTTATTGCAACAGTACATTGTTTATTATTTGTCCTATGCTGTGTACAATTACATTTTGACACAATTACATTTTGACACAATGTAATCGATGTATGGGTTGGTGTGAGGTGTGACCCAGGTGCGGTGCAGGATAGACAGTAGGCAGTAGGCAGAGATGGTGAAACAAGGATCTTTACTGGTGGTCCCAAAGCCAGGATACAAAATAATGGACTTTTCACGAAAAATAAAGGTGGAGCAAATTGGTCTCCAAAAACAGGCTAACGCAAAAATAAGAAATACTAACTATGACTGAAAACAACAATGAAACAAGGAGAACACTTCTCACGTAACTGTACTTCCGTCTCGTGATCAGACACTGATTCGTACTGCTTGACATCAAGAAACTAGCAGAAAGAAACTGAGCAAGGGAACACAGGGAAGTGAGGGCATCAATACACAGGTGAACAGATAGACACAGGTGACACCAATAGGATGATGATTAGTCCAGAATGTGGGTGAGGAGGTGCCTAAAGGTGGTCGGAGGATGACACCTAGTGGGTCGCTCCGGAACTGCGACCCCCTCCTGTAACAGATCGACCCCAACCATGGCATGCATTACAATCTCTCATCTCTCTGTCTCTTTTGTAAAGCACAATGCACACTGAACACGTGGTATTAAATCTCTCTTCCTTTAGGCAACTTTCCTTCCAATGGCTACAGTACGCTATGTCAACATCTCACCAAAAAGACAGACAGGAGAACAAGACTGAATTCCCCTTTTCAAATGACACATAAGAGGTTTCCATTTTCCACTGAGGTGGTTGACTAAGACTATTGGAATCCCTCCGGGCAATACACATAGAGTAGGTCTCACGTGTTCCCTCCTAGTAACAGTGCCTTAGACAAGGATTGGATCATAATAGTCTGGGGATGTTTTGTTTCTACCAAGGTTGTCTCCACAGGGTTGTTGTTTTTTGTTTTCGTTCAATCAACATTCTTGTCTCTGAATAAACTCTGTCTGGTATTGGTTTTGTTTTCACCCCCTGAGAGATGCTACACCTTGCCTCACAGCATTTTTCCTGTGAGAAAATTGTTAAAGACTACTTGAACAGTGGCGTGTAATGGAGCAATGGTCATTTTGTGGCACTGTATGCAGCTCAGGCTCACAGTCATCCAAAGAAGGCTTAATATGTCATTGATTTGAAAATGATGAAAAAAAAAAGGATTAGACATTTTGTTCCGCTCTGACTGCCTTCGCTATTTATGATCAGTGTCTGTGAGGCAAAGTCTAAAGATGCATAACCAACCAGATTGAAAGTTTATTCTCAAACTGTCAGAGCAGTTCCCGTTTGGAATATTTTATTTCACAGATTTATTTCATCAAGAGGCTTTGGATTTGTGGAGGGGGGGGGGGGGGGGAAACGGTTTTGCATAACACATTTTGCTTGTCACAGTACATTTAGATTTGATCAGGAAGTCCCTGAGTTACATGTGCGTCAGATGCCAAATCTCTACACTGGTTTATTTTTGGATTTTTTATGAAGTAGAAGGCACTGCAGGGGGAAATGGAAGACATGTAATCAAACTGTAGTGTCAAAGGTTAAAAAGAAACAATTTGATTATCCAAAATGAATAATTGATGTGATGATGTCTATATTCATTCTATATTTATTAATTATGTTTAAGTATTTCAGTTTGAAATCATCAGAGAGCATTTTTGAAGGCCAGTTTGTTGGTTGAGATTCTCCATACATTGAACTTATATTGTTTCCCTGAAATTGTGTTCTCAGAATATTTACTGCAACATAAATCTTTATGTTCCTTCTCAGATGTATTACATGTTATGGACTTCTTTTCATATATATACTGTATATCATGAATGATGTGAGTAAACTGGAGGAATACACGAAATGTCTCATACTGCAATATGTCGCTAGTAAAACTTTTTTGAGCCTGTCCTCTCCCCCTTGATGTTATGTCAAGTGACTCAACAGAGGAAATCGAACAATCAGTCATCTCACACCTATGGAAGAAACCAGCACTGACCAAAGCTGACAGCTTGACATGCAAAGACAGAGGGAAATTCATTGAAGTGGAGGTCGATGTGTTATGGAGTCAATTCCAATGACTATTTGGGGAAATATCCAGCAATATGTACATCTGCATTTATGGATATTATATACAGCAGCAATTCAACGCTATGGACATTTAGGGGGATCTGACGGAAAAATACAAACTGGCAACCTTGAAATTAAAATAAACAAAGCAATTCCTTCATAGCTCTCTGGAAAATTCTACCTTTATTTCCTTGTTGGGACTTTCCAAATCGACTTTCCAAATCACACTTGGCCGATTATCTTACCTTGTTGTGAAACACGTCAGTGCTTTGCATAGGACTTCTAATCTAGGGGGAAAATTTGATTCTCAAAAGCAATTATCCGATTCATCATTCGTCACCCAGGAGAATTTCCCCTGGTGGCATCTGGCGTCCTGGTTGGCTTGTGCCAGGAAGCAGTGACTCAGAGGTCACTGCAGAGGAAAGAGGTACTTTTCCTGATCTGCCAGAGTTGATAGGAAGACCTACCACCATCACAGAGTTTCCCATTCCCAGGCATGTGTGTTGACCCAGTGCCAAGGGGTAAGATATCAGGAAGTTTCACACTGATAAGGAAGAGCACATTTAGGGGTGGTTTAGATTATGACGTGGGCGAGTCACTAAGTCGTGCTCTCTCACAACACACATCACAAAAAGGTTTTCAGGACAACAGCACAGATTTGTGTGATTGCCTCAAATCTTTGGTCAGACTAAATGAAAAGAAAAAGGGCCCTTCGTTATTTCAAGGGTGACCAGTGAGCGTCAAAGTCATAAAAGAAAGTAACGTTGGTCGGTGATGACTCGAAGAACACTTGACTTGGCTGGGCACCCGCTGTTGTTTGGCTTTCTGTGCTCAAATTCCAAACGCCGGCAAAGGGTAGTTCATCACCAGCGCACCATTAGGCTGGTTCCACATTTCCACACCGTCACTCCTGCACACATGCGCCTGAGCGTCCTTCGCTCGAAGAACACTGCTTTGGCTTTGGGGACAAGCCCATGTGTGGGCTGGATAACCAGCTGCACCCGATGCTTTCTAAAGACATTGACACATTCTTGGGGACGTTATGCATCAACCCCTTGTTGTGTCATTCATTAGTCTTTTATTCCAGCTCCGGTCGAGAAATGCAAGGGGAGCCAGTCACTGTTTGGCGGACCAGTCACCGCATTGTGGTCGCCATGAATGTCAAATCACAACCTTCAAGGGTCACATCCTTCGGAACTATAAACGGAAAAAATTACAATCTTCATCGTGTTGTTTGATATATAGTAATAAGCCCAGTTCAGGCCCAACCCTTGACAAATAAAGCCCAGACATGATGACACCGTAAACGGTCAGGGTATCCTCTGAATCTCCATCGTATGTTTGATAATGAGGACCTTGTCTCCAGCCGTATATCTTTGCCTCGTCCCGGCACTTTCTCTCATCTCCCTGGTATGTACAGTTTGTTATTGTGTGCGCAAGAATCAAGCAATCAGGGAGAACCTCTCCCCAGATAATGCCAAGATTAATTCCGATACAAAGATGTCAGCCCTAAATCATATTAGCTGCTTGTTATTCTAATGCTGCTTGGCCACTGCTTGTTTGACTAAGGGCTTGAATATTCCATTACGGATCACAGTTGGACCTCACCACCTCCATCATGTGTTACGTAGAAGAAGGGAAGTTCACACTGGCAGCATTCATAATCATTAAAAGGCTATTCTGTATGGCTTTGTGCTCTCCAGTACATATAGGGGGGACTTGGTAGGCTGGGGCCCAGCTTGGATCTTCTAAAACGTGACATGATCAGAACCTTAATGGAGGTGCCAGGAAAATGCAGGGACTGAAGGACCGGAGCCCATCGTGGTTGTGTCAGCCTCGTCTCCCCTGTAGTTTTATTGGACCCAGCACCTCATCAAGTCTTCTCGCACAGAGAGAAAGTTGCATGTGAGTCAGAGCTCGCTGGCTTGAGACCTGCTAATTTGTTCCATGTACTGCACTGCACTGGCAAATTTGTTGAGAGAAAATGGCCCCCTTAGCGTGAGGCTGTGTTTGACTAAAATTAGGCCTAAGCCAGAGATGGCAGACTGAATGTGCACTGTGCCGATTAGAGGCGTGATCAACATTTTATCCAGTGGTTATTAATGGGCTTTTTGCCTCTCCTTATAAGCTACAGTATATTGAGGTGGACACTGAGATGGTCTGTATGGGAGAACAGCATATTTCTCTCACCTCATCAAGATCGACAGGGACTTCATCAGGAAACAACATATCGGCAGAAATAATCCCCTCGGTGCAATTAACAACTTTTTCCACATGACAGGTCTGTAACTGCTCTCAATGTTCCATCTAAAAAAAAGTGATTTGCCTCAATTAACTGTCTGAAATTCTTGAATTAGACCCTGGAACAAAGGATTTGAAATAGGGATATATCCTTTTGCTTCAGCAAAACATCTTATAGGGTTTAGAAATACTTCATGTAAAATGTGACTTAAATAGGTTCAAGTGATGGAACTTTTGTCTCAATTGCCTGGTGGCTTGGCATGGCAAGAAATAAATATTATGGTGCATGGAGACCTTTAAAACGAGACCCTCTTGTTTAGCGTAGATGGCTTTTGGAACTGTTACATAGAGATTGATTCTCACGTCCTCTGCTCTTTACAAGCTGTGTATCTTTACTAACATGTTGACATTTCATAACTTATTCCTATATTTTTATGCTTATGCACAACCTTCTTTGCTTGAGTTCAAACGAGTAGCTCTTTAAGAAAGTATTAACTACCTAAACTTGCCAGGGTTCTCAGAAGTAATGGTTGACAGGACACAATACGACAGTTCCACGCCTCTTTATTTCCAGGGTGTATTAATCTTGTTTTTTAACATACTGTTATTGTGAAACTTGATGGCCACGGGGTGAACTAAAATCTAGGGCGGCGCAAGGTTTGATAAATGCATGAAAGGTGGAAAGACACTATTCCAAACATGACTCAGAGGACACACAACACGGATCCCCTCGTTTCAGCAAGAGGAGAACACCTACTTCAAAACAATAACAAGGAGAAGTCAGTTTCATTTACTGTGATAGAGAAAAACATGGAATATTTCCCTCCCCTCTGCCATTGTGGACGAGTGCTGCTCCTAGCATGTAACAACACTGATCATTTCCAGTATTGTTTCCAGTATTGGCCGTGGTGACTCACACCGGGGTGAAGCGGTGGGAATGTTCGTCATCTCCTTGGCAACGGCTTCCATGTGTCTTATCGTTCTCAGTGCCAGACCTGTGTTTCTCTACACTCCTCCTCTCATCCCTCCCTCCATCCCTCCATCCCTCCATCCCATCTCCACAGTGAACAGGTTAATCTCCCTGTATGAAGAGACTCTCTCTCTCTCTCTCTCTCTCTCTCTCTCTCAGTCTCTCTTTCTTCATCTCGCTCAGGGTGTACCCTCTATGATTTCCTGTTCTCTGGCGGTAGAATGGGTGGTTATTCTTTCTGTGTTTGTGAAAACATCACTGATCAGTTTCCCGGAGGGAGTATCAGTATCATAACCTCCTGAGCCAACTCCTTGTTACCAGGATCACCCCAACAAAGTTCCATACCAACGTGGCCTGTTGTCATAGCTGTCGCTGCCATGAACAGGAAACCAGGACATAATAAAGACATTTACATTAAATAAGGCCTTATATTAAAGTAACTAGAGAGAGGAATAACAAATGTAGTTGTGATAACACTGTAAAACCTAGAAATGACGTATAGTCACATACCAATGTACAATGCCTTCAGAACGTATTCAGACCCCTTTACCTTTCCACATTTTGTTACGTTACAGACTTATTCTAAAATGGATTAAATAAATACAAATCCTCATCAATCGTCACACAATACCCCATAATGACAAAGCAAAAACAGGTTTTTAGATATTTTTTGCTAGATTTAATAAAAAATTAAAACAGAAATACCTTATTTACATAAGTATTCAGACCCTTTGCTATGAGACTCGAAATTGAGCTCAGGTGCATCCTGTTTCCATTGGTCATCCTTGAGATGTTTCTACAACTTGATTTGAGTCCACCTGTGGTAAATTTAATTGATTTTACATGATTTGGAAAGGCACACACCTGTCTATATAAGGTCCCACAGTTGACAGTGCATGTCAGAGTAAAAAACTAGCCATGAGGTCGAAGGAATTGTCCGTAGAGCTCCGATACAGGATTGTGTCGAGGCACAGATCTAGGGAAGGGTACCCAAAAATGTCTGCAGCATTGAAGGTCCCTAAAAACACAGTGGCCTCCATCATTCTTAAATGGAAGAAGTTTGGAATCACCAAGACTCTTCCTAGAGCTGGCCGCCAGGCCAAACTGAGCAATCGGAGGAGAAGGGCCTTGGTCAGGGAGGTGACCAAGAACCTGATGGTCACTCTGACAGAGCTCTAGAGTTCCTCTGTGGAGATGGGAGAACCTTCCAGAAGGACAACCGTCTCTGCAGCACTCCACCAATCAGGCCTTTATGGTAGAGTAACCAGACGGAAGCCACTCCTCAGTAAAAGGCACATGACAGCCTGCTTGGAGTTTGCCAAAAGGCACCTAAAGACTCTCAGACCATTCTGTGGTCTGTTGAAACCAAGATTGAACTATTTGGCCTGAATGCCAAGCATCATGTCTGGAGGAAACCTGGCACCATCTCTACGGTGAAGCATGTTGGTGGCAGCATCATGCTGTGGGGATGTTTTTCAGCGGCAGGGACTGGGAGACTAGTCAAGATCGAGGCAAAGAGGAACGGAGCAAAGTACAGAGAGATCATTTATGAAAACCCGCTCCAGAGCGCTCAGGACCTCAGACTGGGGCGAAGGTTGACCTTCCAACAGGACCACAACCCTAAGCACACAGCCAAGACAATGCAGGAGTGGCTTCGGGACAAGTCTCTGAATATTTCAGTTTTTTATTAGTTTTTTTGCACACATTTCTACATTTTTACATTTACATTTTAGTCATTTAGGAGACGCTCTTATCCAGAGCGACTTACAGTTAGTGCATACATTATTTTTTTCATACCCACCTGTGGGAATCGAACCCACAACCCTGGCGTTGCAAACACCATGCTCTATCAACTGAGCTACATCCCTGCCGGCCATTCCCTCCCCTACTCTGGACAACGCTGGGCCAATTGTGCGCCGCCCCATGGGTCTCCCAGTCACGGCCGGCTACAACAGAGCCTGGATTCGAACCAGGATCTCTAGTGGCACAGCTAGCACTGCGATACAGTGCCTTAGACCACTGCACCACTTCTAAAAACCTGTTTTTGCTTTGTTATTATGGGGTATTGTGTCTAGATTGATGAGGGAAAAAACAACAATTTTATCAATTTGAGAATAAGGCTGTAACCTAACAAAATGTGGAAAAAGTCAAGGGGTCTAAATACTTTCCAAACGCACTGTATGTGCTTCCAAGTAGAAGTGCAGAGTATTTACAGTGAAGGTACACATTGTTACCATTGGACTTATGCCTGTTGTTGACATTGTAAAGCAATGGCACTTATATGATCCACCATAACATGTTATTACCCAGAGGGCTTATGCTCTGTAACACTGTCTCCATCGTGTAAAACAATATAGCAATGAATATACAAGAAAATGAAAACCTCCAGGTTTGATTCACACCCATTGTACTCCGACTATCTAAAACATAATAAGGACTGTGTTGCCTCCATTTGTGGCATGATTGTGCCATTTTATCCACACAATGAGATTAGTCAGTGCACATACCTATCTGCCCTGAGACATAGAAACCCAATACGTTAGTGTCTGACTCCAGAAGGAAGAGAACAAAAAAATACAATCAATTATATATACTGCTCTACTGTACATGTTGGGGCGAAAGGAACTGTAGCTCTCCATTATAACTAGGTTTGAGTGTCAAGCCACATAGGATTCCTTTGGCTCCATTGGGATGAACATAGTGTTTGGGAAAACAGTGAGGGGTGAACAGTTGTGAACTTGATCGTGAGGGATCACAATGCCTTAGGCAGATGAGCATGCAATGTCCAAACGTTTACTCTACGTATCCTCAAAGTGTTGATCACGCGCTTTAAAATAATAACGTTTTTTACATACATCCTTTTAGTTTAAGAAACATACTGATATGAATGTAAAAGCAGAACAGTGGCTTCTGTCATGTTCCGTTGACTTTCGTGTGTGTGTGATTGTCAAGTGCCTTGGCAGCCATTGCATCTTATACGGCCAATGAGGCATACCGAAAAAGTAAACAAAGAATGTGGAAAAAGACGGGGGAGAGAGGGGGGGGGGAGAGGGAGAAAACTGCATCAAATCATTTCACATCTCCACGCTCAACTTGCAGCGTGTTTGAAACCAACCAATCAGATGGGTCAACCCTTTCTCCCTCTGTGCTCTCAGTTTCACATAGGCCCTCTTTACCCTCAGGACGCAGCCGCTGGATGTGCAGAGGCACATCGAGGCTGCTTATCTTCACGGCTTCCTCCCTTTATCCAACGCGACGAAGAGATCTTATCCAGCCTGCGCTTTCTCCCCGAAACCAGAAAGAATGTACTCATATGCCCAGACGTGGTCAAAACGCCCTGCATCACACTGTTAAAAGCCCAACTCCGGGGTCTGTCCATCTCAATGCTGATAGGTTATTTTCATTTCCCTTCTGTTCCCCATCTAACTTGTCATGGATACAGATACAGATCTTTTTTGGACAGGGTGCCGTATTACAATGTGTCTGACGACAGGGAACTTATGCACCAGGGCTCCTGTGGCAGTGGGGAATCGTGTGAGGGCGACACATGCCGGATGATGTGTGAGAACATTCCCTGGCCAGATGAGGGAAGATGTGGTGGCTGGTTTTGGGGAGAATAGGAGGACACTGCAATCATACAGGAGATTGGAGAGGTTGGAAATGCTTAATTCTATCTCCATTACACCATCACGGCGTCATGAAATCAGTCAAATCAGGACATTGGCGCCAGAAAGGAACTACGCTTTGGTTTCCAATTAATCCTTTATGATTTACAAGGACAAAATACAAATAATTATTTTATCATTTATCATTTTTAAATAATAATTTGTATTTTTCTTTTTTAGTATTTTTTATTTTTTTAGCTTGATCTCAACCAGAGGGAAAATTAATCAGATTGTGTGCGGTATCTCTGTAAGCCTCATTATTGTGTCATCTTGTCACGTTCGTTGAATGACGGGTCAGACCAAGGCGCAGCGTGATATGCGTACATGTTTATTAAACTTTAAACACACGACAAAACAACAAAGGTAGAACACACACCATACCTTACAAGGAACAAGATCCCACAACTAGACAGTGCCAATAGGCTGCCTAAGTATGGTCCCCAATCAGAGACAACGAGCGACAGCTGCCTCTGATTGGGAACCACACCGGCCAACATAGATCCACACATACTAGATCGACAACATAGAAAAAGCACAACAAGGAAATATACACACCCTGACTCAACATATAAGCGTCCCCTGAGTCAGGGCGTGACACATCTTGTTGTGTTTCGCCCACATAGCATCACCGCGGCTAGTCGTATTAGCATCCACTGTGCCATTACCTCACAGTACCTGTGCATCACTTCACAATGTGTAGCCTGGCTCTGGAAAACTGAGTTAAATAAACAAACAACGGCCTGTTTAAAGGGACAGTGAACATAACACGCAAGAGGGTAATGATATCAGTAATAACACACGCACACATGCACAAAAACACACACATACACAAACACACACACACACACACAAACACATTCACACACACACACACACACAAACACACACACACACAAACACACACACACACACATTCACACACACACACAAACACACACACACACACACACACAAACACACACACACACAAACACACACACACACACAAACACATACTCTGGATGAGAGCGTCTGCTAAATGATGTAAATGTAAATACACACACACACACACAAACACACACACAGGGAGCAATAATATAATTAGTCACACACACTAGAGGTCTTCAAGGGTCCAAAAATGTGCACCCGTTCCGAAATGGACCTGGGGCTTTCCCACCCGCACCCGATATGCATAATTCTTTGTTTTTTTATATAGAGACCCGTTCCGAATGGACCCGAGGACAACTAGACCCGTTTCGTATAGACCTGTTTGGGTCCAGACCCGGTCCGATCCGAGTGAGGGAAGCAGCAGAAAAGTCATTTTTAAGCTACTTTATTAACTGGAGCTGATAAAGCGTGAGAGGAGGTGGCGCTCTAGCAGGCAGGGAGGGGCCGTACTGTGAGCGAGTGACACAGGGAGGGGGGAGCGAGAAACGAAAGACAGCAACCAACCAAGTCGACTTCTGCTATAGTAGACTAATAGCTGTCATACCTTGGTTATTTATCATCAAATATGATTACGTAATACCTGTCTTGACTGCATCAAACTGGGAGAAGCAAGTTAATAAGCTAGCTAACGTTAGCTAGCTAGGCTAACTGAGGCTGCAGTGCACTTTCTAATCCTACAGTTACAAATAACAACAACTCCATTCAGAGCTAACTCTTGGTCGTTGTATCCTATCCTTCTCCTTTAACTTTTAATTCTGTCATTTTCATTCCATCTTCCATTGATTAGATATCTCCTAACTTTTTCCACACACTTAGCGAAGCTCTATGACTGTAGCCTATTGCCGCTTCGATGACTCATGATTGGCCAACATCAAGCTTCACGCGCCACGCTCCACTCTTGTAAAAAGCAAGAGCAGCAGCATATATTATAACATTTCTCAATCTCTACTGCAGCAGTTACGTTCGGATGTGTACAGGGCCCTTCCGGACAAGTCAGAAAATTACACATACCCGAGACCCGTGACAATCATATCAGATCTGACCCAGATCCATGACATTATTTCGAGTTCTGTATCCGGACCCGCTGTGACATTATTGACAGGGACTCCAATGCTTACTGTTCATATCCATTCACACTGTTGTCACTAGCTAGGTTTCCATCCAATCGGAGACAGATTTTCATGTGAATATGAAAAACTAATTCCACCAGTGGTGTGTTTCCATATCGTAGATAAAGATCAGTGCTTGATGACATAGTGCACACAAAATGTACATTTTCGATTACTTTTTCATGTACCAAATACAAATCTAATGTTCAGTGTGATTCCATCGCATTTTCAATTCTACCGATTGTTTTGTCACAAAAACTGTTGCATTAAATAGCAAATGTGCCTACTCTGGTCTTGGCACTCTAAACTCGTATGCCTGATAGACTGAATCTCTGGTCTCTTCGTACCTATACACAAGTGACGTCATCAGAGTGCGCAGCTGAACACTGTGTGCTGGTAACACTTGGTTTGTTATTTTTGACTAAAACATAACCAATATTAATTAAATATAAATACCAAACTTGTTTTTGCATGGATTCCGCAACGCAGGTAGCTTTTAACAGCTAGGACCACTATTTCTTGTCCCAGAATCCGGCTTAACAGACAGGGTGAAACCTGCTTGACAGAGCTGCTAAGCTGCTAGCCATCAAGCTAACGAAGTTAGTCCCAGATGAGTTTTGCAATAGAGCCCTCTTTGTCTGGAGAAATAAATGAACAGTTCCAGCGCTGTAGAGGCTGTATCTACTAAGCTTTATTTCGGGACAAACCGGATCACTCAGAGTTCCAATGCGGCAATTGTTTGCTTGCCGAGGATTATAGGTTTGAGGTGGCTTCCTTGATCATTCAAGTTGCAAGCCTACGTAAGAAACTGGAGAAAACGCAGAGTGGAATGTTGACCTTTTCTACGCCAGTGGCTGGATGGCGTTTGCGCTTGTTGGATACATCTCCGCCTTGTCGTTTGTTGTTATCAGACTGGCCGGTGTTGACCGGAGCTCCCCCATCTGATAGCGGAGTCGAAGGAGCACAGCAAGAGGTGAAAGGCAATCAGCTATGGTTGCATGTTACGAGCCGTGGAAGCCGAAGACAGCGGCCTCCCGCAAAGCAGTCAACACTCCCAACGAGAGGCCCGGAGCGGATACAAACAACGAATAGTTTCGCCATTCTGGTGCCTGATCTTCCTGCACCTTCGCTGGGGGTACCTGTGTCAGCAGCTGCAGTGCCTACTCCTACGATTTCGAAGTTGACATAGGCAACCTTCCGTCCCTGCTCTGGATCGAGCGGGGCTTCTCCATCTGTCGGAGGCCTGCACCAGGCGTCGGGAGCAACGGGCTAAGGTTACAAAGGGTTCCCCCGAATCCTGTAAAGCGTGGGAGTGGGCATATTTCCTAGTACTTCTCGCCGGCCGTGATTTTGGGCAGCTCCATGGTAAGAAATGTGACAATTCCTGGTGCAAAAACAATGTCCTATCGAGAAAATGACATTACTAAACTGCTCCTGAATGTACTACGTCAGGTCATGGAAAAATTGATTCTATCATAGTCCATGTGGGTTTTATTGACATTATGAAGGGCAGCTCTGAACAGTTGAAACTGGATTTTAAAGAGCTGATTGATTCTCTGCTAGACACTATTAAAAGACCCATCATATCTGGGCCTGTGCCCTCTCTGAATCATCGTGGCATTGAACGCTTTAGCAGGATTCTTTCTCTTCGCAACTGGCTACGTGATTATTGCAGCTCAATGGGTGTAACTTTTGTTGACAACTTTTGGAAACAAAATACATTTCATAAGGAGGATGGGATGCACCCAAATCATTTGGGATCCTGGATCCTTATACAGCATTATAAGGCTGTGTTGAGACAACGACTTATCAATTACCCAAGCCCAGCTCAGTTAATCCCTACCATTGTGACGCTGCGTTGTCATAATGCTTCAGCAAATGTACATTATGCCAGGGTCGGTAGACACAATGTAAGTAACCTAATTTATGTCCCTCTAACTGCCCTGAATGCCTCTGCTGATCCTACAGTCATTGTATGCAGCAATCATGTGCCTATGAACCAGATTTATACTGTTAGCACTGAGGCGGTGTGCCATTGTAGGAAGTCCACTGTGTGCAGCTCACCCTTGTCACGATCGTCTAAAACAGGAGACCAATACGCAGCGCGTTGAGTGAACATGATGACTTTAATTAGAAAAGCACGTCAATACAAAACAAAAGACGAAAGTGAAGTCCAACAGTGACAATGACTGAACTTGGAACAAAAACCCACAACCACAAGGTGAAAACACACAGTATAAATATGGCTCCCAATCAGAGATAACGAGCCGACAGCTGACACTCGTTACCTCCGATTGGGAGTCACTGACCAAACACGGAAACAAAACCAAAACCAAACACAACAAATGAACACACCCTATACCCAACACACCCAAATGAATACACCCTGGCTCAAACAACACAGTCCCGGAGCCAGAGCGTGACAGTACCCCCCCCTAAAGGCGCGGACTGCGACCGCGCCTCAATACGGGCTAAACAAGGGAGGGCTGGGCGGGCATACCTCTTCGGCGGTGGTTCTGGCTCTGGTCGTGGTCCCCACCCCACCATAGTCACTACCCGCTTTCGTAGCCTCCTCCAACTGACCCCCACCGGATTAAGGGGCAGCACCGGACTAAGAGGCAGCACCGGACTAAGGGGCAGCACCGGACTAAGGGGCAGCACCGGACTAAGGGGCAGCACCGGACTAAGGAGCAGCACCGGACTAAGGGGCAGCACCGGACTGAATGGCAGATCCTGGCTGGCTGGCTCTGGCGGATCCTGGCTGGACGGCTCATGGCTGGCTGACGGATCTGGCTGCTCATGGCTGGCTGACGGATCTGGCTGCTCATGGCTGGCTGACGGATCTGGCTGCTCATGGCAGGCTGACGGATCTGGCTGCTCATGGCTGGCTGACGGATCTGGCTGCTCATGGCAGGCTGACGGATCTGGCTGCTCATGGCTGGCGGAAGGCTCTGGCTGATCCTGTCTGGCGGAAGGCTCTGGCTGATCCTGTCTGGCGGAAGGCTCTGGCTGATCCTGTCTGGCGGAAGGCTCTGGCTGATCCTGTCTGGCGGAAGGCTCTGGCTGATCCTGTCTGGCGGAAGGCTCTGGCTGATCCTGTCTGGCGGAAGGCTTTAGCGGCTCCGGTCTGGCGGACGGCTCTGGCTGATCCTGTCTGGCGGAAGGCTTTAGCGGCTCCGGTCTGGCGGACGGCTCTGAAGGCTCATGGCAGACGGGCGGCTTATGCAGCGCTTGGCAGACGGACAGTTCAGACGGCGTTGGGCAGACAGGCAGTTCAGGCGCCTTTGGGCAGACGGGCAGTTCAAGCGCCGTTGGGCAGACGGGCAGTTCAGGCGCCGTTGGGCAGACGGGCAGTTCAGGCGCCGTTGGGCAGACGGTCAGTTCAGGCGCCGTTGGGCAGACGGCAGACTCTGGCCGGCCGAGACGCACTATAGGCCTGGTGCGTGGTGCCGGAACTGGTGGTCCCGGGCTGAGGACACGCATCTCAGGGCTAGTGCGGGGAGAAGGAACAGGGCATGCTGGACCCTGGGGACGCACATAAGGCCTAGTGCGTGGTGCCGGAACTGGTGGTCCCGGGCTGAGGACACGCATCTCAGGGCTAGTGCGGGGAGCAGGAACAGGCCGGGCTGGGCTGGCGACGCACACCGTAGACTTGGTGCGGGTGGCAGGAACAGGCCGGACCGGGCTGGCGACGCGCACCGTAGGTTTGGTGCGAGTGGCAGGAACAGGCCGGGTCGGGCTGGCGACGCACACCGTAGGCTTGGTGCGGGTGGCAGGAACAGGCCGGGCTGGGCTGGCGACGCACACCGTAGACTTGGTGCGGGTGGCAGGAACAGGCCGGACCGGGCTGGCGACGCACACCGTAGACTTGGTGCGGGTGGCAGGAACAGGCCGGACCGGGCTGGCGACGCGCACCGTAGGTTTGGTGCGAGTGGCAGGAACAGGCCGGGTCGGGCTGGCGACGCACACCGTAGACTTGGTGCGGGTGGCAGGAACAGGCCGGACCGGGCTGGCGACGCACACCGTAGACTTGGTGCGGGTGGCAAGCACAGGCCGGACCGGGCTGGCGACGCGCACCGTAGGTCTGGTGCGAGTGGCAGGAACAGGCCGGGTCGGGCTGGCGACGCACACCGTAGACTTGGTGCGGGTGGCAGGAACAGGCCGGACCGGGCTGGCGACGCGCACCGTAAGTTTGGTGCGAGTGGCAGGAACAGGCCGGGTCGGGCTGGCGACGCACACCGTAGGCTTGATGCGTGGAGTAGGAACAGGCCGGTCCGTACTGGGAACACACACCACTGGCCTTAACCGGGGATCAGGAACGGGCCGGACCGGACTGGTAACACACCTCAGTCTCTTACGCCGTGCCTCAACTGCTTCCCTCCCTCTACTCGCCAATGGCTCCCGTAATCCGGTAGCCTTCTCTCCACGTCTCTCTGTGGCAGCCTCCTGCTGCCCAGCCGCCCAAGCCATGTGCCCCCCCCAAAAAACTTTTTGGGGTTGCCTCTCGTCCCTCCGACGATGGCCCTGCCGACGCCGTTGTTCCTCTCTCCGTCGCCTCTCCACTGTCTCGCTCCATGGACGGCGATCCATCCCCACCAGGATTTCCTCCCAAGTCCAGGACCCTTTTCCGTCCAAAATCTCCTCCGATGTCCAGACCTTTGGAGCTGGGTCCTGTTGCCGCTTGACACGCTGCTTGGTCCTCTTATGGTGGGTTTTTCTGTCACGATCGTCTAAAACAGGAGACCAATACGCAGCGCGTTGAGTGAACATGATGACTTTAATTAGAAAAGCACGTCAATACAAAACAAAAGACGAAAGTGAAGTCCAACAGTGACAATGACTGAACTTGGAACAAAAACCCACAACCACAAGGTGAAAACACACAGTATAAATATGGCTCCCAATCAGAGATAACGAGCCGACAGCTGACACTCGTTACCTCCGATTGGGAGTCACTGACCAAACACGGAAACAAAACCAAAACCAAACACAACAAATGAACACACCCTATACCCAACACACCCAAATGAATACACCCTGGCTCAAACAACACAGTCCCGGAGCCAGAGCGTGACAACCCTGCACTAACATAAATAACATTAGAATATATACTTCTGCTAAGCTTCCCAGTAATACAATAAAAACAAGTAAGCATCCTAGAAGAAAAGTGCTCAAAATAGCCCACGTTAACATACAATGCCTTGCAAAAGTATTAATCCCCCTTGGCGTTTTTCCTATTTTGTTGCTTTACAACCTGTAATTTAAATTGATTTTTATTTGGATTTCATGTAATGGACATACACAAAATAGTCCAAATTGGTGAAGTGAAATGAAAAAAATAACTTGTTTCAAAAAAATATTGTAAAAAAATAACGGAAAAGTGGTGCGTGCATATGTATTCACCCCCTTTGCTATGAAGCCCCTAAATAAGATCTGGTGCCAACAATTAACTTCAGAAGTCACATAATTAGTTAAATAAAGTCCACCTGTGTGCAATCTAAGTGTCACATGATCTGTCACATGTACACCAGTTCTGAAAGGCCCCAGAGTCTGTAACTGTTAAGCTATGGTTAAACCCAGCACTCAGAGAAACAAAACACGACTAAGGGAGTGGAAGAAACAAAAATACTTTTAATAAAAGTTCAATTTGTCTTAGTCCAAAAACAACTGAAGAAAAGGAACAGAGTGGGCTAGTCGGCTCCGGAGGAAGGAGAGGCTGAGGCAGGCAGGCAGGCAGGCAGGCAGGCAGGCAGGCAGGCAGGCAGGCAGGCAGGTTGGGAGGTATGTCTGAACTGAAGACAAAACAAACGACAGGTTAAGGAGAGTAAAGAGCCAGGCTGAAGACAAAGACAATGTAACTCTACTGGTGAGCCAAGTTACCGCTCTAGTAAGAACAACGATCTGGCGCCGGTGGAGAGCCATCCCCAGGAATTAGTAGTGCAGGTTGATGAGAGAATAGGATGCAGCTGCGTAGGCAGGAATCACTGGAAACAACCCGCAGCTGCACAGGAGAGGCAGATCCTGAGCACGCCCCCCGATCCACTCCAGACACACACCGGCAGACGCACCAACATAATGGGGACAAACACACATACAGATACAACAGACAAAGAGGGGACAAAACAAGGAGGAAGGGAAACAGAAAAGGGAGAGACAAGCTGCCCACATAACAGTACCCCCCCCCTCAATGGTCGCCACCTGGCGACCCACCAGGCCTGTCAGGGTTGTCGTGATGGAAGTCCGTGATCAGCTGAGGATCCAACACAAAACGCTTAGGGACCCAAGACCTCTCCTCTGGTCCATAACCTTCCCAGTCGACTAGGTATTGGAGACCCCTACCCCGCCTCCGAGAGTCCAGGAGCCTACTGACGGTGTAGGCCGGATGGTCGTCAATGAGGCGAACAGGTGGAGGTGGATCTGCCGGCGGACACAAAAGGCTGGAGGACACAGGTTTCAGTTGGGAGACGTGGAAAGTAGGGTGTATCTTCATGGCTGAAGGCAACTTCAAACGAACCGCAGCGGGGTTAACGATGGACTCCACCACAAACAGACCCAGGTACCGAGGAGACAGCTTGCGTGATTTGGTACGAAGAGGTACGTTCTTTGATGACAGCCAAACTTCTTGACCAGGATGAAACACAGGTGCGGGAGTCCTGCTCCTATCCGCTGTCGTCTTGTTCCTGTCGGTGGTCCGAAGCAACGCTTCCCGAGCGTCGCTCCACACTCTCTGGCAGCGGCGGAGGTTCTCCTGAACCGAAGGAACAGCCAATTCCTTCTCCTGAGCAGGAAACAGAGGGGGTTGATAACCCATGGTTACTTCGAAGGGTGAAAGGCCGGTGGCAGAGGTGGTGAAGGAGTTGTGGGCGTACTCTATCCAAGGCAGATGTTTGGCCCAGGATGATGGATGTTGAGCAGCCACACAACGAAGGGTTGCTTCGAGGTCTTGATTGGCTCTTTCTGTTTGACCGTTGGTCTGGGGATGAAACCCTGAGGACAGACTAACGGAAGCACCCAAAGCAGAACAGAAAACCTTCCAAACACGGGAAGTAAACTGTGGGCCTCTATCAGATACGATGTCCACAGGTATTCCATGGGGACGGAATACATGTTGGACTAGGAGGTCCGCTGTCTCACTGGCAGACGGTAATTTTGGTAATGCTATATAGTGAACAGATTTAGAGAATCTGTCCACAATGGTAAGTATAGTATCATTACCTTCAGACTTGGGTAGGCCGGTGACAAAATCCATGGCTATGTGGGACCAGGGACGGCTGGGAACTGGGAGGGATAGCAGCAGCCCCGAAGGGGACTGATGGGAGGCTTTGCCCCGAGCACAGGTTGAACAGGCTGCCACAAAAGCCAGAACGTCAGTTTCCATTGAAGGCCACCAAAAATGTCTCTTAATCAAATCAAATCAAATCAAATTTTATTGGTCACATGCGCCGAATACAACAGGTGCAGACATTACAGTGAAATGCTTACTTACAGCCCTTAACCAACAGTGCATTTATTTTAAGCAGCGTCAACGTGCGTCTCATCCCAGGGTGACCAGCAAAACGGGAGGTGTGAATCCACTGCAACACCTGAGACCGGACCGTCTCGGGAACAAAGAGTAGGTTGGGAGGTCCATCACCCGGTCCCGGGTCCGTGGCAAGTGCAGTCTTCACAAGAGACTCGATCTCCCACTGTACTGCCGCCACGACGCATGAGGAAGGTAGGACTGCCTCAGGCTCGCTGGTCTCCGAAGGGTCAGCAAACTGGCGGGACAAAGCATCTGGTTTAACATTTCTTGACCCCGGTCTGTATGTTAGAATAAAGTTAAACCTACTAAAAAACAGGGCCCATCTGGCTTGGCGTGAGTTGAGTCTCTTAGTGGCTTGGATGTAAGCCAAGTTCTTGTGGTCTGTCCAGACCACAAACGGCAGTTCAGCTCCATCCAGCCAGTGCCACCATTCTTCCAGTGCTAGCTTGACCGCCAGCAGTTCCCGGTTTCCAATGTCGTAATTCCGTTCTGTGGGTGACAATTTCTTGGAGAAAAAAGCACAGGGGTGAAGCTTTTGGTCAGTGGGGGAGCGCTGGGAGAGGACTGCTCCCACACCTGAGTCAGACGCGTCCACCTCCACAATAAACTGCAGAGAGGTATTGGGGTGTATCAACACGGGGGAGGTGGAAAACAGTTCCTTCAAAACCCCTACCACCTGCTCCGCCTCAGGGGACCACAGAAAAGGGACTTTTGGGGATGTGAGTCTAGTAAGGGGTGCCACCACTTTACTAAAACCCTTAATGAATCTACGGTAGAAGTTAGCAAAGCCCAAAAATCGTTGAAGTTGCTTACGGGTGGTGGGTGTGGGCCATTCCGTCACTGCCCGGATCTTCTCGGGGTCCGCCTTCACCTGCCCGCTCTCAATGATGAAACCAAGGAACGATCTAGACTGTTTGTGGAACTCACACTTTTCTGCTTTGACGTACAGCTTATTCTCCAAGAGCCGTTGAAGGACTTGACGGACGTGTGACTCATGCTCCTCGGGTGACTTGGAAAAAACAAGAATATCATCCAGGTATACAAAGACAAAACGGTTCAAAAAATCCCTAAGAACATCGTTCACCATGGCTTGGAATACAGCAAAGGGCATGACCAAATACTCAAAATGCCCCAATGGAGTGTTGAAAGCGGTTTTCCACTCATCTCCCTTTCGGATTCTGACAAGGTGATAAGCGTTCCTGAGGTCGAGCTTGGAGAAAACTGTGGCGCCATGCAGAGGTTCAAAAGCTGAGTTGATGAGTGGAATGGGATACTTGTTTTTAACAGTTATGTTGTTTAAACCCCTGAAATCGATACAGGGGCGTAACGACTTGTCTTTCTTTTCAACGAAAAAGAAACCTGCACCCAAAGGAGACGACGAGGGTCGGATTATACCCGAGGCCAGAGAATCACCAATATACTGCTCCATTGCCTCTCTTTCCGGTCGGGACAGATTGTATAAGCGACTAGAGGGCAAGGGAGCACCAGGAAGCAGTTCAATAGGGCAATCATAAGGCCTATGTGGTGGTAGAGACAGAGCCTTGTCCTTACTGAAAACCTCAGCTAAGTCATGGTATTCTTTGGGGACAGATGACAGATCGGGAGGAGCTGAGGGATGAGTTGGGTTACACTTAGTGGGGGGAACCGCTGACCTAAGGCACTCTGAATGGCAGTTAGTGCTCCAACTGAGAATGGTGTGACGTGTCCAATCAATTTGTGGGTTGTGAAGAGCCAAGCAGGGGAAGCCAAGGATTAGGGGGGTAGCTGAGCCAGACATAACTCTTAACTGAATGCTTTCACAATGATTGCCAGAAATCACTAGGGAAACGGGGGTGGTTTGATGAGTTATCTCCGCGAGGAGGCGCCCATCAAGGGCTGTGACTCGAATGGGGGTAGGTAGTGGCTCCACAGGGATACATTTTACATTTACATTTTAGTCATTTAGCAGACGCTCTTAACCAGAGCGACTTACAGGAGCAATTAGGGTTAAGTGCCTTGCTCAAGGGCACATTAACGTCATTTAGCAGACGCTCTTAGCCAGAGCGACTCACAAATTGGTGCGTTCACCCTATAGCCAGTGGGATAACCACTTTACAATTTGGGGGGGGGGGGGGGGGGGGGGTTAGAAGGAATACTTTATCCTATCCCAGGTATTCCTTAAAGAGGTGGGGTTTCAAATGTCTCCGGAAGGTGGTGAGTGACTCCGCTGTCCTGGCGTCGTGAGGGAGCTTGTTCCACCATTGGGGTGCCAGAGCAGCGAACAGTTTTGACTGGGCTGAGCGGGAGCTGTGCTTCCGCAGAGGAAGGGGAGCCAGCAGGCCAGAGGTGGATGAACGCAATGTCCTCGTTTGGGTGTAGGGACTGATCAGAGCCTGAAGGTACAGAGGTGCCGTTCCCCTCACTGCTCCATAGGCAAGCACCATGGTCTTGTAGCGGATGCGAGCTTCAACTGGAAGCCAGTGGAGTGTGCGGAGGAGGGGGGTGACGTGAGAGAACTTGGGAAGGTTGAACACCAGACGGGCTGCGGCATTCTGGATGAGTTGTAGGGGTTTAATGGCACAGGCAGGGAGCCCAGCCAACAGCGAGTTGCAGTAGTCCAGACGGGAGATGACAAGTGCCTGGACCAGGACCTGCGCCGCTTCCTGTGTAAGGCAGGGTCGCACTCTCCGAATGTTGTAGAGCATGAACCTGCAGGAGCGGGTCACCGCCTTGATGTTGGCGGAGAACGACAGGGTGTTGTCCAGGGTCACGCCTAGGCTCTTCGCACTCTGGGAGGAGGACACAGCGGAGTTGTCAACCGTGATGGCGAGATCATGGAACGGGCAGTCCTTCCCCGGGAGGAAGAGCAGCTCCGTCTTGCCAGGGTTCAGCTTGAGGTGGTGATCCGTCATCCATACTGATATGTCTGCCAGACATGCAGAGATGCGATTCGCCACCTGGTTATCAGAAGGGGGAAAGGAGAAGATTAGTTGTGTATCGTCAGATTCAAATGAGGAGATAGACAGATGGGTTAGGGGAAAAATTGAGAATGTCCACTTGGGAGAGATGAGGATTCCTGTACCACCACCCCTCTGACCAGATGCTCTCGGGGTATGCGAGAACACATGGTCAGACGAGGAGAGAGCAGTAGGAGTAGCCGTGTTTTCAGTGGTGATCCATGTTTCCGTCAGCGCCAGGAAGTCGAGGGACTGGAGGTTGGCATAGGCTGGGATGAAGTCAGCTTTGTTGGCAGCAGAACGGCAGTTCCAGAGGCTGCCTGCGACCTGGAACTCCAGGTGAGGGGTGCGAGCAGGGACCACCAGGTTGGAGAGGCAGCAGCCGCGCGATGTTGTGCGTTGTTTGTGTAGCCTGTGCAGAGACGAGAGAACAGGGATAGGCAGAGGCATAGTTGACAGGCTGTAGCAAATGGCTACAAAAATGCAGAGGAGATCGGAATGAAATGAGCTAAGCATCTGGGAGAGGAGAGAGGGGGGCCTCCCTCACCAAAAACTTCTACCTCAGAAACTAAAATTGTTTCACTGAACAGTTGTTCAATGTTTAAAGGAATAAACTCAAACCCACTTTATTCAGCTAGCCAACTATGACACCATAGCTGACTAGCATGCTAGCTTGGATACGAGCTTGTGTAACGAACTGGTGGCTAATAAAGTTGTCTTCTGCACCTGAGTCTATGAGAGCTGAGAGTGGCAGGGAATGACTCTGGAAACGTAAGGTTACAGGTACTTGTAATCGGGGAATGATGGGTTCAGGATCTAACTCTGGGCTCGCAAGTAGACCCACCGTTACGAGCGAGCCTTGTCTTTTGGTCGCTTAGGGCATGTAGCCAGAATGTGTGTGGCGTCTCCACAGTACCGGCACTCACCCGCCTGGAGGCGCCGTTGCCGCTCTGCTGGAGGTAGTCGAGCTCGACCCACTTGCATTGGTTCCTCCTCTGTGCTCGGGATGGGGTCAGGAACAAGAAGCTGCCGGCTCCGGGGAGGCGAGACTCGAGTGGTTGAAGGCTGGGGAACTCGTCCTCCTAGATGTGGCCGACCGCCTCTCTCCCGACGCCTCTCCCGCAACCGGTTATCTAGCTTAATGGACAGGGAAACGAGAGAATGTAAATCATGTGGCTCGTCACGAGCAGCCAGTTCATCCTTAATGGCTTCATTCAAACCGTTTAGAAATGCTCCTTGAAGTGCCACATTGTTCCACTTGGAGTCCGCTGCCAAAGTCCAGAACTCAATAGAGTACTCAGCCACACTGTTAGAACCCTGCCTCAAATTAAAAAGTATCTTGGAGGAATTACCCACATGGTCAGGATGGTCAAAAACAGTCTTCAATTTAACAGAAAAATCTGCAAAAGTCAATCCAGTCAAAGTTTGATTTGAGCACACAGCCTCAGCCCAAACCAGAGCTCTCCCTCTTAACAGCCCCAGAACATAATGTACCTTAGAGGAATCAGTAGAAAACGACAGTGGTCTCTGCCGAAAAATCAAGTCACACTGAAGCAAAAATCCCCGGCACTTGTCCAATTCTCCATTGAACGGTTCAGGCGACGTGACAGGGGGTTCCCGATGGAACGAAGCCTGCATAATGTCAGAGGAAACAACTTGGGGTGCATCAAACTGGGGGTCAGAGAGACATGGATAACTGATAACAGACAATTTAGAGACTTGTGTTGTTAACTGAGTCACCTGGTTCAGCAGTTGATGATTATTTTCCAAAAGAGTCCAAATCAATTGGTCATGCTGTCCTAGCAACGTTCCTTGAGCCTGGATAGCTTGTTGGAAGCTGTCTTTGTTTGCCCCGTGCTATTTCTCTGTTGGGTCCATGGCCAGATCGTTCTGTTAAGCTATGGTTAAACCCAGCACTCAGAGAAACAAAACACGACTAAGAGAGTGGAAGAAACAAAAATACTTTTAATAAAAGTTAAATTTGTCTTAGTCCAAAAACAACTGAAGAAAAGGAACAGAGTGGGCTAGTCGGCTCCGGAGGAAGGAGAGGCTGAGGCAGGCAGGCAGGCAGGCAGGCAGGTTGGGAGGTATGTCTGAACTGAAGACAAAACAAATGACAGGTTAAGGAGAGTAAAGAGCCAGGCTGAAGACAAAGACAATGTAACTCTACTGGTGAGCCAAGTTACCGCTCTAGTAAGAACAACGATTTGGCGCCGGTGGAGAGCCATCCCCAGGAATTAGTAGTGCAGGTTGATGAGAGAATAGGATGCAGCTGCGTAGGCAGGAATCACTGGAAACAACCCGCAGCTGCACAGGAGACGCAGATCCTGAGCACGCCCCCCGATCCACTCCAGACACACACCGGCAGACGCACCAACATAATGGGACAAACACACATACAGATACAACAGACAAAGAGGGGACAAAACAAGGAGGAAGGGAAACAGAAAAGGGAAAGACAAGCTGCCCACATAACAGTAACACCATTAAGTAAGGGGCATCACCAAGCAAGCGGCACCATGAAGACCAAGGACCTCTCCAAACAGGTCAGGGACAAAGTTGTGGAGAAGTACAGATCAGGGTTGGGTTATAAAAAAAATATCAGAATCTTTGAACATCCCACGGAGCACCATTAAATCCATTATTAAACAATTTAAAGAATATAGCACCACATCAAACCTGCCAAGAGAGGGCTGCCCACCAAAACTCACGGACCAGGCAAGGAGGGCATTAATCAGAGAGGCAACAAAGAGACCAAAGATAACCCTGAAGGAGCTGCAAAGCTCCATAGTGGAGATTAGAGTATATGTCCATAGGACCACTTTAAGCCGTACACTCCACAGAGCTGGGCTTTACGGAAGAGTGGCCAGAAAAAATACATTGCTTAAAGAAAAATATAAGCGTTTGGTGTTTGCCAGAAGCCATGTGGGAGACTCCCCAAACATATGGAAGAAGGTTCTCTGGTCAGATGAGACTAAAATTGAGCTTTTTGGCCATCAAGGATAACGCAATGTCTGGCGCAAACCCAACACCTCTCAACACCCAGAGAACACCATCCCACAGTTAAGTATGGTGGTGGCAGCATCATGCTGTGGGGATGTTTTTCATCAGCAGGGACTGGGAAACTGGTCAGAATTGAAGGAATGATGGATGGCGCTAAATACAGGGAAATTATTGAGGGAAACCTGTTTCAGTCTTCCAGAGATTTGAGACTGGGCCGGAGGTTCACCTTCCAGCAGAACAATGACCCTAAGCATAGTGCTAAAGCAACACTCAAGTGGTTTAAGGGGAAACATTTACATGTCTTGGAATGGCCTAGTCAAAGCCCAGACCTCAATCCAATTGAGAATCTGTGGTATGACTTAAAGATTGCTGTACACAAGCGGAACCCATCCAATTTGAAGGAGCTGGAGCAGTTTTGCCTTGAAGAATGGGCAAAAATCCCAGTGGCTAGATGTGCCAAGGTTATAGAGACATACCCAAAGAGACTTGCAGCTGTAATTGCTGCAAAAGGTGGCTCTACAAAGTATTGACTATAGTTATGCATGCTCAAGTTTTCCGTTTTTTTGTCTTATTTCTTGTTTGTTTCACAATAAAAAATATCTTTCATCTTCAAAGTGGTAAGAATGTTGTGTAAATCAAATGATACAAATCCCCCCAAAATCCATTTTAATTACAGGATGTAAGGCAACAAAATAGAAAAAATGCCAAGGGGGTGAATACTTTCGCAAGCCACTGTATGTAGCTTAAGAAACAAGGTTAATGTAATCAATAATTTCCTAGTAAGAGATGACATTCATATTCTGACTATCTCTGAAACTCACTTAGATAATACCTTTGATGATACAGTGGTAGCAATACAAGGTTATAACATTTACAGAAAATACAGAAATGCCAATGGTGGAGGTGTTGCTGTTTATATTCAGAACGACATTCCTGTAAAGCTTAGAGAGGATATCATGTTAAATACTGTTGAAGTAATATGGCTACAGGTTCAATTGCCTCACCTAAAGCCCATTCTTGCTGCTATAGACCACCTAGTGCTAACAGTCAGTATCTGGATAACATGTGTGAAATGCTTGATAATGTATGTGATATCAACAAAGAGGTATATTTTCTGGGTGATTTAAATATTGACTGGCTTTCATCAAACTGCCCATTTAACAAAAGCTTCAAACTGTAACCAGTGCCTGCAAGCTGGTTCAGGTTCCAAAGTTCCAAAGGCTGGGCCTAAAATAGTGTATAAGAGGTCATACAATACGTTTTGTAGTGATTCCTATGTTGTTGATGTAAATAATATTTGTTGGTCTGTGGTGTGTAATGAGGAGCAAACAGACGCTGCACTTGACACATTTATGAAATTGCTTACTCCAGTTACTAAAAAGAATACCCCCTAAAAAAAAGAAAGAAAAAAAAAGAAAAAGAATGCACCCATTAAGAAAATGACTGTAAAAACAGTTAAATCCCTGTGGATTGATGAAAAATTGAAAAATGGTATGGTTGAGAGGGATGAGGCAAAAGGAATGGCAAATAGGTCTGGCTGCACAACCGATTGGGAAACGTATTGCAACTTGAGAAATCATGTGACTAAACTGAATAAAAAGAAGAAGACACTATTCTATGAAACAAAGATAAATGACATAAATAATTTTAGTAAAAAGCTCTGGAGGACCTTCAATGACATCTTGTGAAAAAAGGCAAACTCAGCTTCATCATTCACTGAATCAGATGGCTCATTCATCACAAAACCGACTGATATTGCCAACTACTTGAATGATTCTTTCATTGGGAAGATTAGCAAACTTAGGCAGGACAACCAGCAACAAACGCTGACACTATACATCCAAGTATAGAGGTGAAAAAAGTATTGTTGTCTATCAACAATGACAAGCCACCGGGGTCTGACAACTTCTATAGAAAATTACTGAGGATAATAACGGACGATGTTGCCACTCCTATTTGCCATATTTTCCATTTAAGCCTACTAGAAAGTGTGTGCCCCCAGGCCTGGAGGGAAGAAAAAGTAATTCCACTACCTAAGAATAGTAAAGCCCCCTTTACTGGTTCAAATAGTCGACCAATCATTTACATTTACATTTAAGTCATTTAGCAGATGCTCTTATCCAGAGCGACTTACAAATTGGTGCATTCAATTTATGATAGCCAGTGGGACAACCACACAAATCTTTTATTTAAAAAAAATTATATAGAGGGGGGTAGAAGGATAACTTTTATACTAGTCCAGGTATTCCTTAAAGAGGTAGGGTTTCAAGTGTCTCCGGAAGGTGGTCAGTGACTCTGCTGTCCTGGCGTTGAACACCAGACGGGCTGCAGCATTCTGGATAAGTTGTAGGGGTTTAATGGCACAGGCAGGGAGCCCAGCCAACAGCGAGTTGCAGTAATCCAGACGGGAGATGACAAGTGCCTGGATTAGGACCTAACAATCAGCCTGTTACCAACCCTTTGTAAACTTTTGAAAGAAATTGTGTTTGACCAGATACAATGCTATTTTACAGTAAATAAATTGACAACAGACTTTCAGTACGCTTATAGGGAAGGACATTCAACAAGCACAGCACTTACACAAATGACCGATGATTAGCTGAGAGAAATTGATGATGAAAATATTGTGTGGGCTGTTTTGTTAGAATTTAGTGCGGCTTTTGACATTATCGATCATAGTCTGCTGCTGGAAAAACGTATGTGTTATGGCTTTACACCTCCTGCTATATTGTGGATAAAGAGTTACCTGTCTAACAAATAAAATAAAATAAAATTGTATTTGTCACATAAGCCGAATACAACAGGTGTAGTAGACCTTACGGTGAAATGCTTACTTACAATCCCTTAACCAACAATGCAGTTCAAAAAATAGAGTTAAGAAAATATTTACTGAATAAACTAAAGTAAAAAATAAACACACTAAAATAACAATAATGAACCTATATACAAGGGGTACCGGTACCGAGTCAATGTGAAGGGGTACAGAGGGTGTTCTTTAATGGAAGCCTCTCCAACATAATCCAGGTAGAATCAGGAATTCCCCAGAGCAGCTGTCTAGGCCCCTTACTTTTTTCAATCTTTACTAATGACATGCCACTGGCTTTGAGTAAAGCCAGTGTGTCTATGTATGCAGATGACTCAACACCATACACGTCAGCTACTACAGCGACTGAAATGACTGCAACACTTAACAAAGAGTTGCAGTTAGTTTCAGAGTGGGTGGCAAGGAATAAGTTAGTCCTAAATACTTCTCAAACTAAAATCATTGTATTTGGGACAATTCATTCACTAAACCCTAAACCTCAACAAAATATTGTAATAAGGTGTAAATTGACCAAGTTGATGTGACTGCTTGGAGGAACCCTGGATTGTAAACTGTCATGGTCAAAACATATTGATACAACATTAGCTAAGATGGGAAGAAGTCCGTCCATAATAAAGCGCTACTCTACCTTCTTCACAACACTATCAACAAGGCAGGTCCTACAGGCCCTAGTTTTATCGCACCTGGACTACTGTTCAGTTGTGTGGTCAGGTGCCACAAAAAGGGACTTGCAATTGGCTCAGAACAGGGCAGCCCGGCTGGCCCTTGGATGTACACAGAGAGCTAACATTAATAATATGCATGTCAATCTCTCCTGACTCAAAGTGGAGGAGAGATTGACTTCATCACTACTTGCATTTGTGAGAGGTATTGACATGTTGAATGCACCGAGCTGTCTGTTTGAACTACTGGCACACAGCTCGGACACCCATGCATACCCCACAAGACATGCCACCAGAGGTCTCTTCACAGTCCCCAAGTCCAGAACAGACTATGGGAGGTGCACAGTACTACATAGCGCCATGACTACATGGAACTCTATTCCACATCAAGTAACTCATGCCAGCAGTAAAATTAGATTTAAAAAACAGATAAAAATACACCTTATGGAACAGTGGGGACTGTGAAGCAACACAAAAATAAACACAGACACATGCATACACAAACACGTACACATTGATATTGTATTGTAGATATGTGGTAGTGGTGGAGTAGGGGCCTGAGGGCACACAGTGTGTTGTGAAATCTGTGAATGTATTGTAATGTTTTTAAAATGGGATAAACTGCCTTAATTTTGCTGGACCCCAGGATCCATAATATATACAAATACAAAAATAGTCAGATGATAGTACTTATTTTAACTTTTTGTTGTTGTTGCTACAGTAGTTAGCATTAGCTAGCGCTAGTCAGCTGTACCTGCCTCATCTTCTTATTAGATCGTAAGCCAGCATGTTATCAGCACTTTTATTTCCATGACTGATCAAAACTCATTTTCTCATGCTCTCTCTTGTCTCTCTGCCGCAGACTTTATGAGTAATATGTTTGGAACATCAAATCGCAATAAAATCACAGTATCAAATCGCAATACATATAGAATCGTGAGAATCGCAATAGATATCGTATCGGCACCTAAGTGTGGTGATAATATCGTATATCGTGAGGTCCCTAGCAACTCCAAGTCCTAATGTTCGCCCCATGTTCTCTTTTCAAAAATGTTTTTATAACTGCCTTAATTCTGCTGCACCCCAGAGTAGCTGTTGCCTTGTTAGCAGCAAATGGGGATCCATAATAAATACAAATACAAACAGCTGGCATATACAGTACAGCAGGTAGGTCTATGCAGGTAGGTTAGTCTACATGATGAGAATATTTTTTATTTGTCAAACGGCAGTCAAGCATCGATCATCATGTCACCAGAATAAGACCTTAGATATTTATTGGAAAGGAGAATCAAGCTCATCACCTTGCACTTTCAACACCCTGTGAAGTTCATCATAACGTATTTAATCTGTAGCCTAATAAACTTAATGGTTTCCCGAGTCGTAGTGGGAGGACCACACACAATATCATCGCGTGACTACAAGTTTACTTCGATATGATGGTTATTATATCAATATTTGCACATGAAGGCATTTATAAAATCGTACCGAAACTTCCTGTTTCCATCACAGCTGTCGTGATTTTTTAAATACGGTATACGGTATTATACGTTGCTACTCGAATAAAAACTGTGGATGGAAACATGGTTAATGTGGAGAATGAACGTTTCATACACCGCCAGTCAAAACATTTAGAACACCTTCTCATTCAAGGGTATTTCTTACTGTTTTCTACATTGTAGAATAATAGTGAAGACAACAAAACTATGAAATAACACATATGGAATCATGTAGTAACCAAAAAAGTGTTAAACAAATATATTTTATATTTGAGATTCTTCAAATAGCGACCCTTTGCCCTGATGACAGCTTTGCACACTCTTGGCATTCTCTCAACCAGCTTCACCTGGAATGCTTTTCCAACAGTCTTGAAGGAGTTCCCACATATGCTGAGCACTTGTTGGCTGCTTTTCCTTCACTCTGCGGTCCAACTCATCCCAAACCATCTCAATTTGGTTTAAGTCGGGGGATTGTGGAGGCCTTGGTAAAATAGCCCTTACACAGCCTGGAGGTGTGTTGGGTCATTGTCCTGTTGAAAAACAAATTATAGTCCAACTAAGCCCAAACCAGATGAGATGGCGTATCGCTGCAGAATGCTGTGGTAGCCATGATGGTTAAGTGTGCCTTGAATTCTAAATAAATCACCAACAGTGTCACCAGCAAGCACCCCTACACCATAACACCTCCTCCTCCATGCTTTACGATGGGAAATACACATGCAGAGATCATCCGTTCAACCACACTGCGTCTCATAAAGACACGGTGGTTGGAACCAAAAATCTCCAATTTGGACTCCAGACCAAAGGACACATTTCCACCAGTCTAATGTCCATTGCTCATGTTTCTTGGCCCAAGCAAGTCTCTTCTTCTTATTGGTGTCCTTTAGTAGTTGTTTCTTTGCAGCAATTTGACCATGAAGGCCTGATTCACACAGTCCTCCCTGAACAGTTGATGTTGAGATTTGTCTTTTACTTGAACTCTGTGAGGCATTTATTTGGGCTGAAAATTCTGAGGCTGGTAACTCTAATGAACTTACCTTCTCCAGCAGAAGTAACTCTGGGTCTTCCATTCCTGTGGCGGTACTCATGAGAGCCAGTATCATCATAGCGCTTGATGGTTTTTGCGACTGCACTTGAAGAAACCTTCAAAGTTCTTAAAATGTTCCGTATTGACTGACCTTCATGTCTTCAAGTAATGATGGACTGTCGTTTCTCTTTGCTTATTTGAGCTGTTCTTGCCATGGACTTGGTATTTTACCAAATAAGGCTATCTTCTCTATACCCCCTGACCCCCCCCCCCCCACACACACACACACCCCCACACCCCCACACCCCCACACCTTGTCACAACACAACTGATTGACTCAAATGCATTAAGAAGGAAAGAAATTCCACATACTAACTTTTAAGAAGGCACACCTGTTAATTGAAATGCATTCCAGGTGACTACCTCATGAAGCTGGTTGAGAGAATGCCAAGAGTGTGCAAAGCTGTCATCAAGGCAAAGGGTGGCTATTTGAAGAATCTCAAATATAACATACAGTGGGGAGAACAAGTATTTGATACACTGCCGATTTTGCAGGTTTTCCTACTTACAAAGCATGTAGAGGTCTGTAATTTTTATCATAGGTACACTTCAACTGTGAGAGACGGAATCTAAAACAAAAATCCAGAAAATCGCATTGTATGATTTTTACGTAATTAATTTGCATTTTATTGCATGACATAAGTATTTGATACATAAAAAAAGCAGAACTTAATATTTGGTACAGAAACCTTTGTTTGCAATTACAGAGATCATACGTTTCCTGTAGGTCTTGACCAGGTTTGCACACACTGCAGCAGGGATTTTGGCCCACTCCTCCATACAGACCTTCTCCAGATCCTTCAGGTTTCGGGGGTTGTCGCTGGGCAATACGGACTTTCAGCTCCCTCCAAAGATTTTCTATTGGGTTCAGGTCTGGAGACTGGCTAGGCCACTCCAGGACCTTGAGATGCTTCTTACGGAGCCACTCCTTAGTTGCCCTGGCTGTGTGTTTCGGGTCGTTGTCATGCTGGAAGACCCAGCCACGACCCATCTTCAATGCTCTTACTGAGGGAAGGAGGTTGTTGGCCAAGATCTCGCAATACATGGCCCCATCCATCCTCCCCTCAATACGGTGCAGTCGTCCTGTCCCCTTTGCAGAAAAGCATCCCCAAAGAATGATGTTTCCACCTCCATGCTTCACGGTTGGGATGGTGTTCTTGGGGTTGTACTCATCCTACTTCTTCCTCCAAACACGGCGAGTGGAGTTTAGACCAAAAAGCTCTATTTTTGTCTCATCAGACCACATGACCTTCTCCCATTCCTCCTCTGGATCATCCAGATGGTCATTGGCAAACTTCAGACGGGCCTGGACATGCGCTGGCTTGAGCAGGGGGACCTTGCGTGCGCTGCAGGATTTTAATCCATGACGGCGTAGTGTGTTACTAATGGTTTTCTTTGAGACTGTGGTCCCAGCTCTCTTCAGGTCATTGACCAGGTCCTGCTGTGTAGTTCTGGGCTGATCCCTCACCTTCCTCATGATCATTGATGCCCCACGAGGTGAGATCTTGCATGGAGCCCCAGACCGAGGGTGATTGACCGTCATCTTGAACTTCTTCCATTTTCTAATAATTGCGCCAACAGTTGTTGCCTTCTCACCAAGCTGCTTGCCTATTGTCCTGTAGCCCATCCCAGCCTTATGCAGGTCTACAATTTTACAGACCTCTACATGCTTTGTAAGTAGGAAAACCTGCAAAATCGGCAGTGTATCAAATACTTGTTCTCCCCACTGTATATTTTGATTTGTTTAACACTTTTGTGGTTACTACATGATTCCATATATGTTATTTCATAGTTTTGATGTCTTCACTATTATTCTACAATGTAGAAAATAGTAAAAATAAAGAAAAAACCCTTGAATGAGTAGGTGTTCTAAAACTTTTGACCGGTAGTGTGTATCTCTCACACACACGCATGCGCACACACACAAACACCACTTATTGAAAATGTATTTAACTTTTGGATAGTACATCTTCAGAGAAAACATTTGGATAGTACATCTTCTAAGAAAACTTTTCACACAGGGTTCAACTTGTTCACTGCCATGTTGGTACTCAGGGGCTTGGGTTATTGGATTTACTCTGGCTATGAATGCTAGAGATTTGCCTGTAGATGGAAATCTGGAAATCAAAGATAGCTGTGAATTATGAAAAAAGCATTCACAATATATTAGCGATTCGATTTGGTGTAATGTACCCTGGATGCATGGAAAGAGATCTGAAATATCCCAAGTTTTTTTTTTCTCTGAAAACACTGGAGAGAAATTATATTGTTTCTTCCAAGTCTTCACCAACCATTCAGCCACCCCAACCCCAACCACTACCGCCAGTTCAAAAAGGAAATCTTCTCGGATATATCCCAAACCCCAAATTACGACTGCTCGAGGAACAATAAAAAAAAAGGCCCACAAAATGACATGAAAACTCTCGGGCAGAGTTTAACAGTTTTGTTGACTCATTTTATAGGCCGATTGACTCTGGCCCATTTTCTACTGAAGACGAGAGCAGAAAGTGAGCGTGTCAGCACTATTGTTCAGTGACTCAATGACGCGTCTTGTTGCTGCCTGTCTACCATAACCGTGACGCCTGAGGATAGAGAGATGCCTGAGGATAGAAAGACGCCTGTCGCGTCACGCCTCCCTACTGCGCCTGGATCAGCAGAGAATAGATTGCACAATAGGGCCTAATCACTGTCCATATCACGCAGCACACTTACAGGTGTAACTGGATATGCCCTGCATGAAGTCTGCAGGCTCTTGTTCTCTTTTGGATGAGTCCTTTGACAAGATGAGATGGTTTATTGTAATGTATAAAGTTGACTGCATAGAAATAAGTTTAATTTATTTGTGTATTTTACCTTTATTTTACATTTACTTTACCTTTATTTTACCAGGCAGGTCAATTATGAACAAATTCTTATTTACAATGAAGGCCTGATTTACAGTATGACTATCACTGCTGTATTCTGTGTGTGTGTGTGTGTGTGTGTGTGTGTGTGTGTGTGTGTGTGTGTGTGTGTGTGTGTGTGTGTGTGTGTGTATGTGTGTGTGTGTGTGCAATCGAGCATGTGTGTGATCCACTCAAAGAGCTAAAATATGTTATGCAACCACAAAGCCAGACGTAGAACACTCCCATTAAATGAAATCTGAAATGTGGTTGCCTTAGGGGCTTGATGTTTCCTTGATCATACATCATTACAATATGAAATTATATCCTGCTTATTGATAATTAAAACACATTTTGTGAGGATACAAAAACTGGTGAAATCATTTGAAGACTGCCAGTCTTATTCAGATAATTTGCTCCAAAAACATGTCTATGTAAGAGGTGACTTGACTGAGTCAGGCGCAGGAGGGTAAATTCACAGAATACAGAGTGTAGGTGTGTGTAATAGACAAGACAAAACAAAAGGAATGATGAGATATGGAGCGGCAGTGGCTAGTAAGCCGGTGACGACGAACGCTGAAGCCTGCCCAAACAAGGAGAGGAGGCAGCTTCGGAGGAAACAGACACTTTTCTGCCTTCGCATTAAGGTTATTTTCCTACAGTCGGGGCAGCACTTTGAGAACCAGGGACACATGCTCGGCGCGCGTAGTGGATTACACCAGAATGTCATCGATGTAGACCACTACACCGCGACCAAGCATGTCCCGAAACACCTCGTTCACAAAGGACTGGAAGACGGGTAGAGCATTCATCAAACCGTAGAGCATCACCAGGTATTCATAATGCCCCGTGGTGGTACTGAATGCTGTCTTCCACTCATCCCCCTCTCGGACACGCACCAGGTTGTACGTACTCCGTAGATCTAATTTGGTGAAGAAGCGCGCCCCATGCATTGACTCGATCACTGAAGGAATGAGGGGGAGAGGATAACTGAATCGTATCTTCGCTTTGTTCAGTGATCGATAATCAATGCAAGGGCGCAGACCGCCGTCTTTCTTCTTCACAAAAAATGTACTTGAGGAGGCGGGCAAAGTGGAGGGACATATAAACCCCTGGCGTAGGGACTCGGTGACGTATGTTTCCATAGCACCCGTGGCGTAGGGACTCGGTGACGTATGTTTCCATAGCCTCCTTCAGCCTGTGACAGGGGATACACATGACTCCTGGGAGGCACAGCGTCTACCCGGAGGTTTATCACGCAATCCCCCGCCCGATGAGGTGGTAACTTGGTCGCCTGCGTTTTGGAAAAATGCGTGCGCCAAATCGAGGTATTTGGGGGGAATGCGCACGGTGGAGGTACTGTCTGGACTTTCCACCGTGGTTGCACCAACGGAAACACAGAGACACCTACCCTGACACTCTCGCGACCACCCCGTGAGAACCCTCTGCGGCCATGAGAAGGTGGGGTGCTAACCAAGGAACAGGGAAAGCAGGAGACTCAATAATAATAATAAAAAAGTGACCTGCTCGCGATGAGTCTCGTGGGTAACCATAGTGACTGGTGTTGTGACTTCCCTAACAAACCCAGACCCTAATCGTCGACTGTCAAGTGCTCTGATGGGGAGTGGAATGGATAGGGGAACCAATGAGATGCCTAGACTGTGTGAGAATGCCCTGTCCATAAAGTTCCCAGCTGTGCCTGAATCGACTAGCGCCTTACACTGGGGAACTACAATGTGATCAGGAAAGTGGATTGGTAGGGCACAGTGTGCAGCAGAGGGCTCTGAACGAGTGTGGGTGTTCAATACCTGGGGTGATGCTAGAGTGCCCTGCCTGCCGCCTACAGACCCAAAATAATGCTGACGACATTGTGCGGTGTAATGTCCCTCCGTGCCACCAGAGTGACACTGGCGCTGTCTTCCTCCGCTCTCTCTGATCGCCGCTCCACCCATCTCCATCAGCTCGTGATCCGAGTCGGGCGGGGTTGGAACGGGCAGACCCCCTCCAGGACGTACTCTGGCCGCCAGCAGGTTGTCCAAGCGGATGGCCATGTCCACCAGTTGCATGAAGAACAACATGGTGTCCCGGCAGGCTAGCTCCCTTCGGACGTCCTCCCGCAGATGGCACTGGAAGTGGTCGATGAGGGCCCACTCGTTCCACCCGGACCCAGCTGCTAGAGTCCGGAACTCCAAGGCGAAGTCCTGCGCAGTCCTCGTCCCCTGCCTCAGGTGGACCAGCCGCTCGCCCGCCTCTCGACTCTCGGGCGAGCGAACTCCCCGTAGTTGTCCAACACAGCTCCTCCTTTGTTCCAGACCGCGTTGGCCCACTCCAGGGCTTTCCCCGAGAGGCAGGAGACGAGGGCGGACACCTTCTCCCACTCCGATGGGGCCGGGCTGATGCTGGAATAATGGAGCTCTAGTTGGAGAAGGAATCCCTGGCAGAGAGCAGCTGTCCCGTCGAACTCCCGTGGTCGGGATATATGGATCCCTCTGGGTGCTGGTGTGTGGGTGGCTGGATCCAGTCGCCCAGCTGGTCTCGACAGATCGGGTTCTCTCCTCTCCAGGCATTGGACGACCTGGAGAACCCAATCCATCGCTTCTCCCAAGCTGGCTAGCATCGTCGAATGCTCCTGGACCCATGCCACGACTCCAGGCATGCGCTCCTCTCCCGCTGACTCCATAGTGGGTGGGTGATTCTGTAAGGGCTGATTTGACGGAGTTAGGCGCAGGAGGGTAAATCACAGAATACAGAGTTTATTCCGTAGTACAGAGTTACGCTGGATAGCGTCAAACAGTCCAGTGCGCAAAACAGGCGCACTGGAACAAAACAGGCACACAAGGAAAATATACCCCGGCAATACAAAGTACACGTAGCTCAACCGAGCTACTCTCATCTCACATTCAACAATCACCCACAGAGCTACTCTCATCTCACATTCAACAATCACCCACAAGGACAAGGGGGGCAGAGGGAACACTTATACATGTACTAATGAGGGGATATGAACCAGGTGTGTGTAATAGACAAGACAAAACCAATGGAATGATGAGATGAGGAGAGGCAGTGGCTAGAAGGCCGGTGATGACGAACGCCGAAGCCTGCCCGAACAAGGAGGGGAGGCAGCTTCGGAGGAAGTCGTGACAGTCTATATGGTTGTAACTACAGAGAAGAAGTCCAAGCTTTAGCCATAGGCAGTTATGATCTTTTTTAAGATCTGGAGAAAGAAAAACATCTGGGATATATCAAACTAGGCCTCCAGTCATTTTATAGACTTGGTTAAACAACATACTGAACATAGTAAATGCAACATGTTGGTTTCTATACAACTCAATAAATAGATACTGTATTACTACTTATTGCTACACCCACAATAACATCTGCTAAACACATGTATGTGACAAATACAATTTGATTTGATTTGATATAAATGCCCCCTTTCATTATACAGTCAATCAAAGACTGCATACTAGATTATAGGTACTGTCAAATGTAGGTCTGTATCCCAGCCATGTCCCTTTCCCTGTGCACAGCAACAGATGTTCTACAGGCTGCCCTCTTCTGAAAGGGCCCTTTGTCTGGCCTGAAGACTGAACAAGTGTCTGTCCGGGGTCAAAGGTCAGGGTAAGCAAAAGGCACAAGGTCGCCCCGGTGTCCTGACCTGTCCCGACCTTCTAAATGAGTGCAAGGTGATACGCTCTAGGGGTCAGTGCTCACATGTTGAAACCAGGCCGGTGTGTTGACTAACATCCTTCGACTTCCCCCCGGTGATCACGTGAGGGGGGGACAGGCTCTCATGGGACACAAAGAAATCCCTGAGACTCCTGGGTGATTAGGAGAGCCAATCAAGCGAGCTGCATTGCTGCTGGAATGACCAGCTGGATGGACATTTTTTTTAGACAGGCTTAATTTCAGCCAGACCAATGGAGGATGTCTCACACCCATAGTGGCATGGGTCCGTGTTCACAGTCTCAGGCACAGGAGGCACCTTAATTGGGGAGAACGGGCTCGTGGTAATGGCTGGAGCGGAATCAGTGGAATGGTATCAAATACACCAAACACATGGTTTCCAGGTGTTTGATGCCATTCCATTTGCTCCGTTCCGGCCATTATTATGAGCCGTTCTCCCCTCAGCAGCCTCAGTCTGAGCTACAGGAGTGCCGATATAGGATCAGTGTTGCCTTTTTGATAATAATACACAAGTTGATATTGACAAGGGGTACCTGATTCAGGATCAGCACACCACCTACTGAATACAGGCCCTTTATACTTAGTTAATACAGCCCCTGGACACCTCCCATTACATAACTCCAAGTCTCCAAGGCTGTGAGTCTACGTAAACTGCAGAAAAGAACTAGCTGAAGAACTCCTCTGTCATCTGATTAACATAGACAGACGTGAACTACTGATCTGTTCAACCTCCTCTCCTCTGCTTAGCAACACATCAATAACAACATGGCCTTTTAACAGTGTCTTCTCTCAATTGAGTTGGTAGCGTTCTAGTATGTACATAATTATCCCTAATTAGAGACATCCATTTGGCCATATGAAAAATATGTTGTAACACTTGGATGGAGAAATTAGCTCATTGGCTCCCATCCTAATTTCTATGGTTAAGTAGCTGTGGACCATTATCTTAGAATATCTGCGGGGACGCGATGTGTAACCACTAATTGGGGAGCTCCATGGCAACCGATCACAAACTTAGCTAATGTCAGGTCTGCGACATAAATCTTTCACAATGGTTCAGGACTGAGGGAGAACAGACACACTGTAAACACTCAATGACAACCCGACCACACTGCACCGTTTCTATCTCAATAATGTCAACACGGGCCCCGGCCCACCAGATTGTTGCACCGTTTATTTGCTGAAACAGCTCGCTTGCACCTACTCAAATTGATCGCCTGCACTCAGTCTGAAATGTGCAGGACCAGGCATTGTAGAGGGACATGCCATTGTCACTTTTTTAAGAGGTGGGGTATAATCTGTTAACCCCGTGGCTGTATTTTATAGCTACAGCAACGAAACCAGTGAATTGCCATACCAAATATTTTATTATAAGTTCCCGCCTGGTGAAATATATCAATGCCAGTGGCTCATGTGTCTTACATGATTCTGTGGAGGGAAGAAAAACGATCCAAAAGAAAAACGATCCTCCAATTAAGAGAACTTGGGTTAAGAATTATGAATCCTACAACAATGTCTTTCCCCTAAAGACTCCTTTTCAACATTTCCAGTTGCGTCCATAAAGTATGCCCATAAGCCCAAGTAAATAATACTAATACAATTTCAGGATTAGGAAAGTAATTGAAGTACCATCAGTCAAAGCTGATAGGGTCATTTTGTAAGTCTGGATAGTATTTTTATTATGGCTCTCTTCCTAAGGAACGACTTACGAAAGCTGCCTCTTAAAAAGTCACAAAAACAGCGATTGTTTTTCTCTCTTTCCACAGAGAAATCGAGGCCTCTGCCATTAACGTCTCGTTTCATTTATGGCCAGCGTTCTATCAAAGTCACATTTGAGTGGGACAGAGCTAAAGAGAACAGAATCATGGAGAATTGGTCAATAGAGCCTCAGAGATCATCCTCCATACGCTGTAAATTACAGCGCTAATACAATTAATGAGCACTTTGCATACTGTATACATTACATATGCTTTCAAAGAAACTGTATATCTGCCTACGTCTCAAATCAAATGTTGCATTATAACCTTGAGTCTATAATACTTTTTGGGCACAGGGCTGTAGTGAAGATCTATCTCTGTGTAAGTTGAATGGCCTACATACAGGACAGGGTTAGGGAAGTCATGGGTCAAAGCGACAGAATGACTTGAATGACAACAATGGGCGACCCTGGCACAATATATGCATTGACCAGCCATGGGCGGACCGTGGACAAGGGCCATAAGGAAAAGGGAAGCTGGCATAGAAACATCCACGTTCATCAACGCGATGGCAGCACTTCCACAGACATAAAGATGTTTTTGTGCAGCGTTTGATGCACTTGAAATGCGATGACAGTTCGAAACACTTGAAACGATCATCACTGTCTCCGTGGTAACAAAACCTGTCCCCATAGATACTGCTGTGTTAATGTGGAAACTTAGCTAAATGTATGTATTGTGACCATGGCTACAGTCAATGAGTACAAAAATGCCCCCCCCCCCTTTCCAGGGCTGTGCCCCTTCTAAATAGGGCCTGAATGCAGCTTGCTTCCCAAAGCGTACAAGTTCCCCCCCCACTGGGTAGAAAGCATGTGCAAATAAAAAGGCATTTTCTGGGCAGCCAGATACAGGGACGGCTTCTCCATTTTCTCCATCTGCCAGGGTGAGTCCAGTTCCAGTGAATGAAGCCTGAACTTGAAGCTTTCACTCAGAGGTTTCGGGTTGAGGACTTCTGGGGAGCAGTTTGAGGTTCCACCTCACTGTTTTTATATCACCACTCTATTAATATTTCTTTCTGCACTCTAAGTGGGAGTCTTACATTTCAAAGTAGGAGAGCTTGGAACCACTGTCTTAAAAAAAAAAAAAAAGCCATCACTAAGTAAATTCCATTGACGGTGTTGTTAGCTTGGGTTTGCTCATCTCTCGGCTAGAATTGAGGGGAGGTTTTCAGGGAGGGGTGTAATGGAAACCATGGTAACCAGTTTACTGGTCACTTTATTTTATCGGGTGAGGTCCCATTGCCACAAACACACATGCATGCATACACACTGTAAACACGTTCAGGAAAGCACGTATTATCCAGAAATGCTAGGGTGTGAAAGAGGATGTTACAGTTGAACACGATTGCTGAATTTATTGCAGAGTTACAATGGGTATTTTAAATTCAACCATTTTTCTCTACAGATTCTATTTGACTTTCTTTGCCTAACTAAGCACACAGATTGGCTCCTGTAACATAGAAACGCTATCATAGCCAAACCATCAGGATCTCTTCATATCTCTCCTTATTTTTATTGCTCTCTCTTTTCCTCTTTCTCTCTTTTCCTGTCTATCCTTTTATGCCCTACCCCTTCATCTGTCCTTCTCAGTTTCTCTGACTAGGAGGATTTTATTGCCAAATTTCCCTCAGCGATTACAAAAAGATACGTAGAGTTGAAACCTTGAGAGTGGGGATGGTTGGCTTGATGTACTGCTTGTGCTACAGAAATAACAAACAACGTTGACAGTAGTGGCCGAGACACCTTGTCTGTTCGGCTAATGCTGGGGCCCGAGAAGTTTCAAGATGCTGTTTTGATACCGTGCATAAATTACTGCCTCGCTTCTTATTTTCAACTACAGTGTTGCTACTGTCAGTTTCTTATTGGCTGGCAGGCATAAACCCAAATTAGAAAACAGCGTGAGAAAAATAAACTATAATCTTTGTCCTGGTATGGTTTACGGATAGCTGTATGTAGGATGAATGGTAGGATGGATGGTAAGCATTATAAGACTGATATTTTCCATCAATTGTTAATACATAGTATACTACAAATATATAAAGCAAGACATAGCTACTATTGCTCTGTTATTTTTGCAACGTTATCCTACACATTGAACACACGTACAATATCGGTTAAACATAGGATCCCTTTAACAAAGAAAATAAGCAACAGCCAGGTATCCTGTAGGTTTATGGTTAAGGCTTTTTAGTCCAAAGTTGTAGCGTAGCCCTCGGCTGAGTGAAGCTTCCTTGTAAGCTGGTTTAGAAAATGACTGCCTTCATGTTTTGTTTGGGAGCCGCCGAATAATTTACTATGTAATTACATACTCTGCAAAAGCCTCTATGTCCACTCCGGGTCCATTTGGGAGTTTCTGTATTATAGACGCAACCAGAGCCTTGACCAAATAAAAAATCAAACCCACCCTCTAATCAGAAACTGGAAAACACACATCCAGAAGCAAAGTTTTATGTCTACAGTTCACTAGATACCCTTACACCAACAATCTGGGTGTAATTTGCGATTTGCAGTTTGGTCAAAAGTTTTCATTCGGTCCATGGCAAATGAGCACTGTGCTGAAGGAATTCCATCGTGACTGGTGAAGAGAAGTCCCATCATTATATTTGGCCGGTTTTGCTGAGAAATATCCCAAACGCGATGTAGCAAAGTCCCAATTGTGGTGGATGGGACCTTGGGAAGTTACAGTACCTTCTAGATATATGACCATTGTTGTGCAGGTCTCTGCATGTTTTGTACAGAGCACTGTACACAGATTATTGGATGATGGTGAAAGTGACGAGACTGGGAGTGACAGGTGGGCGTGTCCGATGTGTGTCAGGTCTGCACCAATGGCAACACAGGACAGAAAGTCAGCGAGAAGCTATGGTATCACTTTATATAGTCCCAAGAAGACAGTCAGTAGATGGTTTGTAGGTGTTCAGTAGATGTTCAGTAACTGTCAACAACATTTCAACTAATTATCCACTAAACCTAGCCATAACTTGTCCTAACCCTAAACTTAACCCTTACCCTAACCATAGCCCTTACTCTAACCATAACCCTTACCCTAACCCTTATTCAAAACATAACCCAAACCTTAACCTTAGCAAGGAGTTGCATATCAACATATAGTTTGACCATCTGTAGATCATCTATAGTGGACCATCCTAATAAATGTAATCATAGCTATGAAACAAGATAGCGAATAAGAGAAAGGAGATACAGAGAGACTGACAGACAACACAGACAGACAGACAGACAGACAGACAGACAGACAGACAGACAGACAGACAACACAGACAGACAGGCAGACAACACAGACAGACAGACAGACAGGCAGACAACACAGACAGACAAACAGACAGACAGACAGACAGACAGACAGACAGACAGACAGACAGACAGACAGACAGACAGACAGACAGACAGACAGACAGACAGACAGACAGACAGACAGACAGACAGACAGACAGACAGACAGACAGACAGACAGACAGACAGACAGACAGACAGACAGACAGACAGACAGACAGACAGAGATAGTTCAGTTCAATTCAGAAATTCAGGACTGCTGAGCTATGGTCCATATCACCGTTCAATGGGTTGTCTAGACTCTAGGACAACTGAAGATTCGGTCAATGGGTTGTCTAGGCTTTAGGACAACTGAAGATTTGGTCAATGAGTTGTCTATACTCTAGGACAACTGGAGCTTCAATGAGTTGTCTAGACTCTAGGACAACTGGAGCTTCAATGAGTTGTCTAGAGACTCTGTGACAACTGAAGCTTCAATGAATTGTCTACAGACTATATGACAACTGAAACTTCAATGAGTTGTCTAGAGTCTCTATGACAACTGAAGCTTCAATGAATTGTCTACAGACTATATGACAACTGAAACTTCAATGAGTTGTCTAGAGTCTCTATGACAACTGAAGCTTCAATGAGTTGTCTAGAGACTCTATGACAACTGAAGCTTCAATGAGTTGTCTAGAGACTCTATGACAACTGAAGCTTCAATGAGTTGTCTAGAGACTATGTGACAACTGAAGCTTCAATGAGTTGTCTACAGTCTCTATGACAAATGAAGCTTCAATGAGTTGTCTAGAGTCTCTATGACAACTGAAGCTTCAATGAGTTGTCTAGAGACTCTATGACAAATGAAGCTTCAATGAGTTGTCTAGAGTCTCTATGACAACTGAAGCTTCAATGAGTTGTCTAGAGACTCTATGACAACTGAAGCTTCAATGAGTTGTCTGGAGACTCTATGACAACTGAAGCTTCAATGAGTTGTCTAGTCTCTATGACAACTGAAACTTCAGAAAGAAAAAGAGCCATAGTAGCAACATTCTGAACAGGTGCAAACACTTAATCTTTCCCAAACAGACAGACAGACAGACAGACAGACAGATACACATTCATATCTGTGTCTTGGCTTTCCTTACTAAGGTTATGCGTCTTATCTGCCTTCCAGTGGAGCCATATGTTCTGGAACACATGCCATGCAGTGGATGGGGTGTCTTGCTGGCCTGGAACGCGGTCCAAAACGCCAGTCATGGACTGAAGGTAGGACATACCTGAGAAGGCCAGAATCAAAGCTCTGCGCGCCACTGTTAGTGAACTGTTCTGCAAGTTGGCAGAGATACGGGCACATCGACATAACGTAGATGGATGGTTCCACGTGGCATCAGATTGTATTCCACCCAATGAGTTAGAGGAAAGAGAGTTCCTACAACACTATGTCGTGTGTTCTGTGTAGAAGCAGAATATAATTCTCATCATTCTGTTCTGCTTTTGAACACGACTGTTGATTCAGCATTACAATCAAGAAGAGCGTTGTCAATTATCACAAGTATAAATTGTAAAAGGTTCAAACATTCTAGGGCAACATGTTGATGGTGCAAAGGAGCACAGATCTGTTCAACAAATACTGCATAGTGCTATTTTTCCTTTTCACAATGAAGTTGTGTAGGCAATGAATAGAAATACTGTTGTTGAGAGATAAGTCAGGCAAGCCTGTCAGACGGTGATATCTACAATCAGAATAATCACAATGAAACATTGCATGGAAATACTTAATATGGAGAACATACAATACAACATTCCATCTGTCTTCTCCACAATGCCGAACTGGGAGACCATGTGAATTATGAGCACTGATAAGTTGTAGATTTGGAGAAACAGGATACAGATTCAAAAAGATGCCTCAGGTAAGTCCTCTTGGAACTGAACCTTAGGTAGAGAAACACACAAATATATCACCTTTTAACAGAGCAAAACTCTAGCCTTTTTAAGCTTAGGGACTGGGATCCGATCACAGAGTCAAATCACCTTACCACACATACAGGGAGATAACTGCTTCAACATACAGGGAGATAACTGCTTCAACATACAGGTAACTGACAAAATAAAGAAAACACCAACATAGATTCTACAAGTGTCTGGAACTCTATTGGAGGGATGCGACACCATCCTTCCACGAGAAATTCCATCATTTTGGAGTTTTGTTGATGGTGGTGGAATACGCTGTCTCAGGCTCTGCTCCAGAATCACACACACACACACACACACACACACACACACACACACACAACTGCTCTGTGACAAACAAATAACTGACACAAATATTTTTTTAAGAAAAGTTACAATCATCATTCGGTTTCACCCAAACTTGCATTCACACAGCATGTTTATGTGTATGGATTTGTGGTGTGTGTGAGTGTTTGTTTATGAGTCATGTGTATGGATTTGTGGTGTGTGTGTGGGTGTTTGTTTATGAATCATGTGTATGGATGTGTGGTGTGTGTGTGGGTGTTTGTCTACAGTAGGTATTGTTTGTGTATGTTTATGAATCATGTGTATGTAAATGAGTGCCGGATAAAGTAGGAAAGGAAATCATTAAAGGCTCAGCTCTCTAACAGTCTTTCCTCTGTTGGGGCAAGGAATCACAGGACATACACACAGCTTAAACATATGCACACATCTCATGCACGACACACTCACAACCAAACTCCATACACACAGCTCAGACACGTACATTTACGGCACACACACACACACACACACACACACACACACACACACACACACACACGATAGAGAGAGTGAGAGCTAAGATCAAGCGTGGACTAACATAATCAAATCATTAGTTAAGAAATTCTTGAAACAATGCAAATGCCACAATAATTTGGTATTTATTTTCATTAAATAAGACACAGATGTATTATTAACATTTAAAGACCCCAACATCTTTAGTTAGAAATGAAAGGTCTGACCCCCATTGCTGCACTGACATGACAATAACAACTAAATAAATGAATCTTAGAACACTCATCCACAGCTGACTAACAGGGGGAAATTCAGTTTCACCCACTTCTATCCCACAAACTCATTCCCTAGGAAAAGGGTTTGGAAACAGCTGTTCTCTTCTTTGTTTTTGTTGAAAAGAAGTCATCTATTTAGTATTGTATGTGGGTGACAGCATACACAGATAAATTAAAGAAAAGTAAATATTTTCTATCTGACGAAACAACACCCCCATGCAGCACTAGACTAGATTCAAATGTGGAACCGGTTGCAAGGTTTCACACCTAAATATGGTAAGAGCAATTTTGTTACTGAGGTTGTCCATGTGTTACTGTATGTTTACGACTTTGTCTCAACAAAAGTGAAAGGTTTGTGGTTTACTCTGGAGGTCTGATGTCTGCTGTCTGTCTTCAGTCAGAATCACGTTCACACTGGAAAGTGATGGACAGATCTTACCCAAGGGATCAAATGGTAAGTCTTGAAATGTGAAAAATTCTGCTGCAAACTGCATTCAGTCTTAAGGCATTTTCTCTATCATATACTTGAACAGTGGTTTACACAGTCTACGCCGCCAGGCTCTTGCCAGGTTTAGATTCCTGTGGATGGAAATGGCTTTAAATTAGAAATCTACGGTATGTTACAGTGTTCCCAGAGGCTCTATTCTCTAGGTAAGCCTCACTGACTCCTCCCCCTTGACCCCTGGCACTGTGGTGAGGAAGCCCCGACAAAGCCACGTAGGGACAGTTTGATTCCATATCCCTAACCTGTGTGCTGTGGTGAGTGGACACTTCACTCTTGGGAAAAAAAGCCAACATGGCAGCGACCCTCCACACCACGGCCGCCACAGAGCCGGCATCAAGTCATTTGTGACAGTTTATCTCCTCATTAGTAACTGGATGACATTTCCAGCATATTTCCAACACTTCTGTACTAGGGTTTTTCTAGCGAGTTTGAGTTTCTTTCCAAGGTAAAGAACCAAGCAAGGCAGACCAGGGGCAATCCGACACCTTATACGATGGGAATGGTAGCCAAGTTCAGACAGCAGTAACTGAGGGTTATGGCTAACGCAGAGGAAGACATGGGAAACAGGGAGAAATGGGACAAAAGGGAGGAGAGAGGGAAAGCATGGGAAACCTTGCCCAGATACAGAAGCAGACTCCCTGCAAACCAAAATTGGTTGTGCGAACATTCCCAGAACATTTATTAGGTTGCCCCAAAAGTTCCAATAACACTAAAACTGTCCAGTTGTGCTGATAATGATACAACGTTTGTATAAAACGTTCGCCTGATGTTGCACGAACATTCCCAGGACACATTTTGTTATTACATTACATGGAAACCTAATCTGAACCTCAGGGGAATGTTTTGTGGTGGTTGTTACGGATGTTGTGCACAACATTTTAGTAAATGTTAGGAGAACATTCCAAGGATATTTAAAATAGCATTGTGTTATGAAAAACGTTATTTTAACGTTTTTGGGATGTTATCATCCTAATGTTTAGATACAACCCTGACTAGAACTTCATGGGAATGTTAGCTAATGTCCTGGGAATGTTAGCTAATGTCCTGGGAATGTTCCCGGTTTGCTGGGTAGGCAGTGCCAGTGGGCACTCCACTATGTTCAAGCTCCTTTAACGAATGGATCAGAACAATAATGAATGCTATGATTCAAAGGAATAGACACTATATCATGCAAAATGTATTGTAATCACTTTGATGAAATGACACTGCAGACATGTTCTCAAGTGGTTTGGACACGTCTCTGTACTAAAGACATACAGACAACATGACAATAGCAGGAGGATGACTAGTAAAGCATGTATGTGGTGCTTGTACAGAAAGTTCATTAGAAACATCTAATTAGTAGTACTGCATTTTATTTTATTTTTTTATTTCACCTTTATTTAACCAGGTAAGCCAGTTGAGAGCAAGTTCTCATTTACAACTGCGACCTGGCCAAGATAAAGCAAAGCAGTGCGATTAAAAACAACAACAACACAGAGTTACATAATAGGATAAACAAAACATACAGTCAATAACAAAATAGAAAATCTATATACAGTTTGTGCAAATGTAGTAAGTTATGGAGGTAAGGCAATAAATAGGCCATAGTGCAAAATAATTACAATTTAGTATTAACACTGGAGTGATAGATGACCTCCTGTGATGTAAACTACATCAGCCACATGGTGTTTCCTTCTCAGTAGCTTTCAGCAAATACACTCTGCAGTTACAGTAACCTTTGACCTAGGTACAGACTGTTGTGTTTTACTTTCACAAACACTGGCTAAGTGAAGGCTGCTGTCTTTTTTTTTTCTGAATTTGGAAACATTCACTCACTTGTTCATGCAGTTAGTAGGGGCAATGGTAGCGCTGCATAGTTAATATTCATGTCTCACAATAAACTCTGTAGTTCAATAGGTCAAGTATAAGACCCATGACATGGAACATAATATTTCTGTATATCTGTCTCCCCCTTTTTCCGATTGAGTTACATTAAAGCACAAACTGCATCAGGGGCGGATTGGGACCAAAAATCGGCCCTGGCATTTCAAGCACACCGGCCCATTTTCTTCCTCGAGGCCGTCACACTGCCCATTTGTTTTAATTTGAGGCCCCCATTATTAGTTCAGATAATTATCATTTTGTACAAATACAGGAGACAACATTCAAGGAACAGCCTGTGGCTGCCTTCATATTCCCTGACAAGCCATTTAATTCAGTCAGCCTTGCACACGGTGGTCATGAACATTGACATTTCAAAGATAAGCTGATTGTTGATTATTTTTGTGGACAAATGTGGGAGCTTGTTTTATGTGAACTCCCATAATGAGCTCTGGATATTGGTCCCATAATGAGCTCTGGGTATTTGTCCCATAATGAGCTCTTGATATTGGTCCATTGGGAAGCATGGTAACAGCTCCTTCTAGTGGTCAACTGTCAAACTGACTCAAATAAATCAAGGCTGCAGCAAGTATCTCCTACTAACTGGATGAACAAGTGAGTGAATGTTTCCAAATTCAGAAAAAAAAGACAGCAGCCTTCACTTAGCCAATGTTTGTGAAAGTAAAACACAACAGTCTGTACCTAGGTCAAAGGTTACTGTAACTGCAGAGTGTATTTGCTGAAAGCTACTGAGAAGGAAACACCATGTGGCTGATGTAGTTTACATCACAGGAGGTCTGTGGCACCTTAATTGGGGAAGGCAGGCTCGTGGTAATGACTGGAGCCCAATCAGTGGAATGTATCAATACATCAAACATATAGTTTCCATGTGTTTGATGCCATTCCATTTGCTCCATTCCAGCCATTGTTATGAGCTGTCCTCCCCTCAGCAGCCTCCACTGGTTTACATATGTTGAGGAACACATGCTTAAGTGATCCTAGAAGGCTCTTGTGCATGAAATGATGGTCTCATGTTGAATTGGAGTTGTCAGACCGTTAACCATCTGCATAAAGGTTATGAGTCACTCTCTCTCCCCCTCTGAGAGTAACAGGCACATGCATGTGCACACCCACCCACCCACGCACGCACGCACACACACGTATGCACACACACACGTATTTAAAACAGTCAGTTGGCTACCTTTGTATCAGAAATGGTGTCCAATGGAGAGAACAGGTGCAGGCTTTAAAGTACACCTATTTTTAGAGTGAATACAAAACGGAGATCTTAGCATGGAAGGCGAGAGCCAAAGTCTCCTGGCATTGCCTGGTGGTTCCCATACATACGTGAAGGCCTACTGATCTAAGCACAAACATAATTTAAAAAACGACATTCATATTAACACATTTTAACAACATGTTGGGGAAATGAAATGTTGATAGATAATACATACTTATTGCATGACCCCACCACTGCTGCTCATACCAAGATTGATAGTGTGCCAGATAATGCTTTCAGTAGCCTACAAAACAAATACAGTGCTTGTATTCACACTCTTCGTTTATGCAGAATGTAGCATTCTACTGACATTGAAGGCTGTGGCAGCTATTGGTTCTCACCCCGACATTGTAGCCAAAGTACTGTGGTTGATAGATGCAGCCAAGCGCTGTATTCTCTCCGTGATCATTCAATCTACGAAGACCTTCATTCTGTCTCAAACGTTTTCATGATCTAAGAAAACTGTTTCGCCATTTGTGTAGGATTAAGTTAATCGATGTGCACTGCTTCATCTGTGAGACGATGTGGAAAACATTTAGGGGTAGAAAGAAGTGTGTGCTCGCCTAGCAAAAGCACGTATTCCGTACCCGTGGAATCTAATCATGCCTCCAGATTAAGTGTTTTTATTTAAATGTATTGATTAAGGTTGCGTTGATTTCTTATGTTGCTCCTCGCAGTTGGCATCACTTCAGCCTTCAGGGTGAAAGACTGATCCAATTGCTCAAAAAGGTTGGCCACTTGACAAGACATGGAACAAGTGCGCCTCCCTTCCCTAGTTAGGCGTATTCATTGTTAGGGGTTTGGGTTTGGCTGATTTAAAAAAGGCAAGCCTGGTCCGAAGTTGATCAGTCTGCTCAGAAAACTTCTCCGGATGGGAAAGTATTGGAATCGGTTTCAAAGGGGGGAAAATCCAGGTTTTGTGTAAAGAATTGCATTGCAGCCAGAGAGGACATCACTTCTGTCAATTAAGAAAAACAATATTGCACCCCAAAGTGTAGACTTTAGGTGATATTTTGACTTGTTCTGTGAATACTTTTTATTTGTAAAGAATATATTTGTTCCGTTTATTTTGACTGTTATTTTATTTTGAGTGTGCTGAAAGCACTCTCTCCATTTGGATGCGGACTGGTTTGAAAATTTATAAATAGGATCATTTAACGCACGGGCATTGCCTGTCAATTTTATTCACATTTGGTGTTTGTCAATTGCAAGACGAATATGTTTCTCAGTTTTTGTCTACTGGTGACATTTTTCTTGGGGCTGACCGGGTGCTTTGGCTCATATGTACCCTGCGAGCCGTGTGACCAGAAGGCGCTCTCTATGTGCCCCCCGGTCCCCGTCGGTTGTCAACTCGTGAAGGAGCCTGGCTGTGGTTGCTGCCTAACCTGTGCCCTATCGGAAGGTCAGGCGTGCGGTGTTTACACCGGAACATGCACCCATGGCTTGCGCTGCTTGCCGCGGAATGGAGAGGAGAAGCCCCTTCACGCGCTCCTCCATGGCAGGGGGGTGTGCACGAACGAGAAAGGATACAAACCCCTCCATCCACCCATAGGTAAGAAGACGCAGTGAATGCATGCGATTAGGGGAGCCACGGAAGATGGGGCTGTGTAAAATACAACAGCATGATATTGTCGCAGGGTTGAAATTCAGTTTCAGGCAGCTATACTGGCCCCGGTAAATGGAATTGTAGACGTTTTGTTTCGTTTTGGAATCCACATTTGAAATAACTGCACAGGTAGCCTACATGAGCTTCTCATATACGCGCAAACTGTCCGATTTGTCAGTCTTAATGCGGCAGGCTTTATAGTGAATCTGGGTCTTTATTCAATCGCAAACTGTATCCGTTTCATCACAATGCCACAATAACAGCACGTGCACATAATAACACCGCTATTGCGTAGACTTCCATAGCAATAGGTAGTTTGATATAAATGAATGCAAATAGGCATACTGGTGAGCTGTTTTGAGTGTTGATCTTATTTGTGCGGGTCTGTGCGTAAAACCAACATTCACTATAAGTTGCTGCTGACGCACTTGTCAGTTTAGTTTTGAGTGAGTTTGTGTGCGCAGCAGTGGGCTGTGCTGCTCTCTAGCTTGCAGTCGCAGTATTGTGTTCGTTATGAATACAGTATGGTAGACTCAAAGCGTTCTGCTGCATGCTTGTTTACAGGGCTGTGTCCCTGCCTCGCCACAGACAGACACGTGCCTGTCTGGACTTCCATTCTTGTGTGAGAACACATTGTAGCCAATGTGGTAATACGTCATTGCTGCTGTTCTAATTAGTTAAATCCCCTTTCACTTTGTTGGACACCTGCATTTCTTGCAAACATAATTGCGGCCTGCAAAGAATATTAATATTTTCCAACATATAATGACCCATCCCATTCTCTTCTGGGATACACCAGGAGGTGCCGTTTCTGCAGGTACCGGATTATATTTAAATCGCAGACTCCAACTCCGATGGTTTTGTGTACAATCCCAGTGCTAGGCACTCGTTTTTTGTTTTTGTGTTTTAAGCCTTTACCAAACCTTAACTCTTAACTTAACCACTCCGAATTAATGCTTACACGTATGTTTAGCCCTAACCTTAACCATTCTGAATGAATGCCTACATTTAAATTTTAGTTTCACTTTTGCCGAATTTGACTGACAGCTAAAATATGGCACCACATGGTGTAATTAAAACCTCAAACCATGGTTTAATTCTGTTGCTGCAGTTTTATTTGGAGATTGGGTTGTAATATCCGGTCTTTCTTATTGTAATTGACTGAAGAGGGCTCTGTTCCTGGCGCTATGGACCTTGTCAAAACTGAATTGAAGTTTAGCCCCTGTGGGTGGTGTTGAGAGATGGATTACCACTCAAAGATCACATCTGATGGTGTGTGTGCATGAGTCTGTGGACGTGTGTGCACAGTGGGGCAAGTGGAGTTAGGTTTGAATTAACTAAACATCAACATTTAGAGGTCACAGATGGTATTAGATGATTCATGATTTAGAGTGTCACTTGTTACCAGAACCTATTAGGCTAAATACACGTTTTGGTGACAAGCCACATTTGATTAATGCTAGTGGTTTAGGCCTATTCTTTGTTTGGCCAGGTTGAAAGACTCATGCTATGCTTTGGCTACACCCTACATGTACTGTACCTCCCTTGGGGGACATGCATGAAATCACCAAAAAAAAATGGAATTCAGCCCATTCAAGAGGTCACCATTGTCTGTAGTAATGGCAGCAAGGCTATACATAACATCCCACAAATACTTGCAGCAATAACTGAAATAAACCCAAGTACATTTGTCTAGAATAAAAGTAGCACTCTGATCCAGGACATTGAATTCCAACACGCACTCTGTCTGAAGCCTGTGGGTGTGTGTGTGTGTGTGTGCATGCATTTGTGTATGTGTGCGAATGCTGACTTCTGTGGTAACCGGATCGCGTCCGTCTTCCTGCCCCTGACCAGGCGCAGTGCAGTGATTCAGCAGAATGCCTCCGGTTGCTCTTCTCTGAAGGGCCGTCCATCAAGGGCTCCTCTGATTGGAATTAGACATGAGCCTTCAGTTTCCTGCCGGGTAGTGTTTCAACCTGCTCTGATCAGCTGGCAGACACAGAGAGGACAGGTCAAGTGTCCAAAGACGGATCCTCAGGGGTCCCAATAGTTTCCATCTCTGGGCTGCATTCATGCAATTCTACTGCATCCTAGCAGAAAAAAAGCCACTTTGGAACCAGTTGAAACAATCTACATATTATAAAGGCTTTATGCTTTTAAAGGGGGACTGCCACTTTAAATACCAGATCTGTTTCTTGAAGGAGAGGGAATAACATTGAATTATCTCTCTATTTCTTTCTCACAAATGTATTGGCATGACATGGGTATAACAATGTAATGCGATGTCGCCAAACTACACACTACTCAGTTGTCTCTCTCTCATCTCTACAGAAGTCTGGTGTCACCCAGCATCTTTTGTTGACTGTTGAGTTGTGTTCCAAGGAAATGGTGCTTAGCTCGGATGGCTGGGCATAGGAGTTGGTTTGTGTTGCTGGCCACTCAGTTCACTGTGTTAGCCCAGAAGAACAAGAACCTAGAACGCCTGCCAACAGATATGATTCCATGCCAACAGATATGACTCCATGCCAACAGATATGACTCCATGCCAACAGATATGATTCCATGCCAACAGATATGACTCCGTGCCAACAGATATGACTCCATGCTAACAGATATGACTCCATGCCAACAGATATGACTCCATGCCAACAGATATGACTCCATGCCAACAGATATGACTCCATGCCAACAGATATGATTCCATTGCAACAGATATGACTCCATGGCATAAGGCCCCTTGCTCTCTGAGCTTGTGAAAGAGCCTTATGTTTGAACAGATTGCCCTTTGCCAAGAAACAAGAAGATGATTAAAGAGAGTGTATGAATCTAGAAAGCTTGACTTGCACATCAACAAGCACGTTGTGCTTTATAAACACAGCATCAACACAAATGCAGCTTCTGCCAAAGCCCAAAAAGAACAGAACAATTTTGAGTTCGGGGTTTCTTTTTGTGCGCCAAGATATATCTTTATTTTTTTGCCTATTTGGTGGTGCATTTACAAGTTTTTGTGCAATCACAAGCCAATGCGAAGAAGCCAGTTGTTTGTCACCTGTCCTTGTTACCACAATTTACAATGGCTATGGGACTAAATAAATGCTGGCACCCAAAATGTGGTGTTAACCTGACAGCTTAATGCATGTGCCAAGTGATTTGTGGCTCTGTACTCTTCTTGAAAGGACAGAACTAAAGGGGTTATTAAGTATTATTTTTAAGATACAGCCCCAGCCATCTTAGGGAAACATTTTACAGTAGCAGGGTCAACTTCAAGTATTTATTTTTTCGGTGTTCCTGTAATAACCGCCCTCCCTCATACAGCTCCTGGATGCTCCACACCAATTGTCCTCATGTGAACTGAACGGACAGACCAGCAGAATGCCAGCATGGGTTGGTTTTGGTTAGGGTTACACATTGCCACTGCATTGTTATATTCCCAAATACATCGGACAATCTCCCTTAACAAAGAGGCCAATGACAATCCACTTTGGTGTGAGGCAGCTTGGTTGGCCTATCTACTGTAGATGGTATACTAGAACACCTGCTGTACATTACACACAAATGGCCCTATCAGTCCTGGTCCAGTTCAACCAGAGATGGCCACAGCTGTTTGACGGTTTAATTGCTAGGTCATAAGGAGAAGACCATTGCTGAGGGTGATTTTACAACTCACTCACCCTGAACCCCCTCCTCGCAGAAGTGGATGTTGTTAAACGCTAAATATAACCAACCTCTTCAGATTGATGTGAGACAGTTTATCATGAAATCTTCCTTGGTGTAGGTTCTGGTTTTCTAGAATGCTGTGCCATGGACACGCATGTGTTAATCATGGGAAACAAATGGTCAATGTAAGGTCTACAATCATGCTCTAGGGCCAAGCTATGACACTGTTCCCATGCACAGTATTCAAGCTAGAGAACTTACTTGGCAGTTGGCACACTTGAATGAGTTCTTCCAGTGAAGTTTTACAGCAATCAGTCTAGCATGTATCTGACACCAGTGGAGGCTGGTGGTAGGAGCTATAGGAGGACGGGCTCATTGTAATGGCTGGAATGGAATCAATGGAACGGAGTCAAACATGTGGTTTCCATATGTTTGATGTGTTTGACACCGTTCCATTTATTCCATTCCAGCTTTTTCAATGAGCCTGTCCTCCTATAGCTCCTCCCACCAGCCTCCACTGGCTGACACTTACACCAGGGTCGTGCTCAGTAGAGAACAACAAACGCTTTGCCAAGGACAACAAAAATTAACAGGTTCAAAACAAAGAAGGTTCAAAACAGGAACCAACAACACAAACATACTGTACTTGTGATGAGTGTGATTAGAAGGAGTCAGGAGGGTACATCACCGAATACAGAGTTTATTCCGTCGTACACAGTTGAGCTGGATAGCGGCAACAAAATACATGCACAGGGGAACAACCTACCCCGGCAATACAAGGTACGAGTAGCTACACTCAACTCACATAAAACAATCACCCACAAGGACAAGGGGGCAGAGGGAACACTTATACACAGACTAATGAGGGGATATGACCCAGGTGTGTGTAATTGACAAGACAAAACAAATGGAATGATGAGATATGGAGCGGCAGTGGCTAGACGGCCGGTGACGACGAACGCCGAAGCCTGCTCGACCAAGGAGGGGAGGCAGCCTCGGCGGAAGTCGTGACAGTACAGAATGAAGCTTTGAACCAACAACACACACATATTGTACAACAAACATACTGCACTGAATGAAGCAGTAACATCATGGCCACCTTGTCCAACCAAATCTGTTTTTTTTAGCACTGCCAAAGGGTGTGTTAATAAAGATGCCACCTGAATTTTGATGACACTTTTTATAACGACTCATTTTTTTATTTAAAGCAGAAAGAAAAGCTCTAAAGACCAATGCTACATTTCATCTGTAAATAATTCGTTTTGGAGATGTAATGAAGACATCTTCTATTAAGGCACGTGTTGTTGGAAGCAAATCAGGTAGTAGGGTCTAAAAGTGTCAATAAAGTGAATGGAAAATATATAATTCTGGATAAGTTTAACATGGCTTTGATTTGACCATCCACCAGCACTTAACATTGACACTAACTCAACACCTATTTTAGTTGATGATGTCACAGGACTAATGACAACAAACCAACATGTTCTTCTAAAGGTCGTCCGCGTGCTTCCCATCCGAAACAGTTCGGGACAGTTTGTGCATGTATTATGATTACATTTTGTGACGTCTTTGTTTGTTTTGGTATACAGCAAGGGTTTTTTCTGCTGTTCGTGCACACAAAAAATGTTCCTGAAGGCAAGCCAAAGTCGGTAGCTGAAGTCTACGCCCCTTCGTCGGTGATTGGTAAACAGTAGGGATTCTTCAATGAAGTGTTTGTTGTCATTCAACAAGAGACGACTCGTTTTCAGCTCATTTTTTCACTTGAGAAATACTGCATCAAACATCTTAGATTATGAGACTAAGATCTCCTCTGCAAAAACGTCAAAATTAATGACAGATTTCTTGAGTTATCTTAGATTAAATCAGACTATTTTGAGGAAGTGTATACTGGCTATGGCGTCTCAATATGGACAAACAGTACTATTGCTGCTTTTTTCTTGTTTTTCAAGCCGAACCGAAGCATGCAGTGGTTGAGTTGTGCCACAACGAGTAAGCATTTTGCAAGGCCATTCGATGTGGAATTGAATGTTCTCCAATGGCTGTACATTTTGTTTAGATCCTTACAGAACGAATGCTCTTGGTCTGGATCACCTACCTCTAATTGAATGACTGAAGTGCAGTGTTTCATTCTGGTCCAAGGGTTTTCCATATCTCCTTCTCTGTGCTACAGTGGTAGAGGTATCAGGTCATGGATTCTGTCCTGAAGCCTTGAAATATTAAGCAGCGGAATCAGACTGGGGGAGTCGTGGTTGGCCAGTGTTGTGACTTAAAAGATAATGACAGAGGACTTCCTGCTCCGTTATCACTATCTCACTGCATACCCCCCGTCCGTCCGTCCTCTGGATTAACAGCACCTCTACTCAAGACCTAGGATCTTGTAAAGGTGTAATTTCAGAGGGTGTTCTGTGCTAGCAACATAGCCATTGACTAGGATACACTCAGTGGTGTAAGGTGTGTGAGCCAATGAGAATTTATGCATCTCATTGTTGTGCCGCATTTTCCACCCCAAGTTGTATGACTGGATTCATAACGACTGGCTGAGAGAGAGAGACACAACTGAAAGAAGGGTGGCTTGTCTTTCATACTTAGGCTTCCTGGCTGCAAGAAACTTGGGATATTCATGAAGCATAATTGCCCTGCGCACATGTAAATTTTTAAACAGAGGCATATCAGTTGCACATTGTTTGCCTGTTCCGTTCGTCTTGTGTTAATGAAAACTTTAGCGCGAGCAGTGGGAGAGATACCAATACCTCTTCAGCCTGGGCTGAATGGAGGGGGCTGCACGTGACCTTGCTGTCTTGGCTGGAGGCCAGCATCTTGGCAGGGTTTCAGAACTTAAACACAGGCCTACTAAGCCTCTTTTACAAGCTGGGGACCTTAAGCATGGAAAAACTGAGTTTTTGAGAGAAAGAGAGACTCCAATTGTCTGCAAACATTCTGTCTCCATGTCTTTGAATTGCAGGCACAGCTTGTGAATTGGAAGTACAACAGCATTTTATTTGATGTTCTGAAATAATTCTCAACACTAAACTGTGTAATAATAGTTATATATATATTTAAAGGGTTGATGTTCATTTTTCACCATCAAATTATATGAAGAAAACCCTTCTACCATCCCATATTTCAATAGAACATCCAATATAAACATCCAATATTTCCTCACAAGCCTACAGTATACACACAAGTATCACAAACTCTCATCTCCCTCACTCATGACTTACTTGAGCTAATGAGCTTGTTTCTCAAATCGTACTGCTAATGTAATTGGAGTGCTGACATTTTTCCATCTGATATTTCTCCACCCAAATCATATTAGGCTAAATGTGAATGTCATGAATCATGATGAGACCTGGCAGTATTTTCGGAAGATGCTCAAATGTCTAGAGTCAATATCACAAGTGACTCCCATGCTGCATGTAAAGTAGGCCAATGACGTAGTGTGTCTTGTATTTGTAAAATGGAAGGGGGGGATGCGTTCTCCTGTTTGTGGTAGGTGATTCTGAAAATGGTTTGTAGAATCACGGAATCATTATTGAAGGCTTGAGACACTTAAATGTAAAGGTATGCAGCATTGTCATCAGAGGTACTTTGAATAAACTGGTCAAATGAAAGTTTTTTTCCCCCCAGCATCCAGGCATCGAGCACGTAGGAAAGCTCATTTGACAAACTTATTTCTAGCATTTTATAACCCTGGCGGTCTGAACAGGGAGAGTCGAGGACGTATCCAAACACTGAGAGCCGCCTTCAAAGTCATGAGTTGTGAGATTGATTTCAAAGCGAGGACGGCAGTTCAGATACCAGGGTCCCAATTCCAGTAATCATCCTCCCTTCATCCCCCAACTCACCCCCTCCCAGACACCCCTGCTGCGTCCAGACTCATCAGACGTCAATTCCCGGGAATACACCTCTCAGTGGCGACATGATAGCTTAGTGGGTAGCTTAGTGGGTAAGAGCGTTGTGCCAGTAACCGAAAGGTCGCTGGTTCTAATCCCCGAGCCGACTAGGTGAAAAATCTGTCGATGTGCCCTTGAGCAAGGCACTTAACCCTAATTGCTCCTGTAAGTCGCTCTGGATAAGAGCGTCTGCTAAATGACCAAAAATAAAATAAAAAATAAATAAAATAAATTTCCAAGGTGGCCATGTAAGTCCAGTCCAATGGCGCCTATACTTAATTACGAAAACATTGAAATGTGGTTTGTTTCAATTATTTTTAATCATCCCCCTCTTCAGCTGTCTGTCGATGTCTCGTGGTTGTCTCTCCCCAACAATACTTGGCACATTCACTCAGCACCAGAATTCCAACCACGCCCTCCCCCATGGCCACCGCTGCACTGGATAAATATAACCCCGGTCGTCTACAGGCACTGCGGCCACTCGCCAGTTGGGGCCTGGCAAAATCTCATGACAGTGCCTTTGGGGCCTGGTAAAATCTCATGACAGTGCCTTTGGGGCTTGGTAAAATCTCATGAAAGTGCCTTTGGGGCCTGGCAAAATCCCATGACAGTGCCTTTGGTGCTTACGATAGAGTAAGCACAAGCAGGAGAGGAGCGCTCATCTCTGTGGCCTAAGAGAACCTCATGCAGGCTAGTGCTCTTGGCTTACGGGGGCTGAGCCCCAAGGAGGGAACGGGGGGGAGAGGGGATAAGGGATCAGGACCCCAAATCTCTAGGCTGGGGAGACCTCCATATGTACCTCTAGGACTGTAGTGGACTGTAGTGCCCTCTGGGGGGTGGGATGGGGTAGGGGGAGAGCAGTGGCCTTTCTTCCTGGCTTCAGGGTATTTTATAGTACTAAGTTCTGTTTCTTGATATGAAATGATACAGTACATTCAGACTAGGATGTGCTCACCTCTGCCGTAGGCTTCAGTTGCCATGGCTCCTCAGTTACTATGACATCAACGTCTCCAAGTATGATCTGTGAAAGATATGAAGTCTTTGAATAGCCCTAATTATATTTGTCTTTGCAGGGACTTGCCAGATACTGTAAGCATGTATTACCAAAATAGCGTATGATCAACCAAATAGGCCTCTGTGTCACACAAAAAAACTCCACATACCTCCTTAATAAGAAATAGAAGGGACTGAGCTAAGATTTGGTCTTTTTCGGTCAGCATTCAGACTTGTTTAACCAGACTTACTTGCTTTGCTTTGACCTCCATTAGTAGATGCTGGATGTTTTTTATGGTGGGAGCTGGGGTGAAGTAGTGTTAGAGGTAGTTAATCAGCTGTCGATCCTTGATCCTGCCCCCTCCTTTGTAAACAAATGGAAAAGCAACATTTGTTGGCCCAAACCCTGGGAAAAGCATCTGGTAGTCCATATTTTCGTTTGGGCAAGAATAGCTTTTTGAACATTTTAGGTGGGGGTAATGTGACAAGTATGCCCTGTCTTGCCCCTGTGTAGATCATGAGTCTCTGGAACACGAGGACACCCTGACCACTGAGATCACGGAGGACCAACTGCAGCCCGCCAAAGTGCCCCTCCTCCCCAAGCAGGACCTTATCAACAGCAAGAAGATCCAGGCAATGCGCAAGGACAAGGACCGCAAGCGGGCACAGGCCAAACTGCGCTCCATTGGCCCCATGGACTACTCCCCACTACCCATTGACAAGCACGAGCCAGAGTTTGTAAGTACAAGACTGGAGAGAAGGAAAGACGGGGGCTCATGCTAATGTTGTGCTGATACTGATGCTGAGGTTGTTAGTGTTGTCCAACTCTGATCCTGGGAGAGCTGACTGAGTGCAGGATTTTGTTCCACCCATGGTGCTAGCACTGGGAGCTAATGTTAGTTGTGCCGTTCCTCCACAGGGTCCTTGCAGGAGGAAGCTGGATGGGATCATCCAGGGAATGAAGGACACATCCCGTGTCATGGCCCTGTCCCTGTACCTTCCCAACTGTGACAGGAAGGGCTTCTTCAAACGCAAACAGGTGAGCAGTCTCCCTCTGTCAGCATCCTTATTCATGGTTTAACACATCAGTTATACATATTAATAATATTCATGCTTACACTGTCTTTCTCTCTCTTTCTTTGTCACCTGTCGTTGCACATCGATTGCCTCCACAGTGCAAGCCCTCTCGCGGCAGGAAGCGGGGCATCTGCTGGTGCGTGGACAAGTACGGCTCGCAGGTACCAGGCACAGACTACAGCGGGGGAGACATCCAGTGCAAGGACCTGGAGAGCAGCAGCATCAATGAGTGAATAGGCGGCTCCACCCCCGCCCCGATCACCTGACCCAGGGCCCCACCTCCTCCTTTCCCTCCCACCTGTCTGCTTCGCCCTCCAGTCACTTTTTGAGATTTTCAATATGAAAAAATAAGAACACTAAACAAATCAAATGAACGAACGAACGAAAGGACAGGCTTGAAAAAAGGACACCTGAAATCTTTATTTTTTTTTGACCGTGCGCTCATCTCTTAAAAGACGGAACCCAGCAGGTTTAAGCCCTTGTTTGACCCTCGGGCCCCTCCCCCACTAAGAGCTGGGCTCTAGCCCCTCCACCACTAAGAGCTGGGAGCCTCACTAACGATTCATGAAAATATATACTTGTATTGATATATTTTTATAGAAGCACCAAACTTTGTATCATTTAACGCTAACATAAAACGGATGAAAAAAATTAAAATAAGTCACGTTGATTATAAACAGGACTGTTTTGGTCTTTCACATCTATTGCTATTGAGGTTTCAGAGGACATAGCTGGACCTTCTATTGAGGTGTCAGAGAAGATAGCTGGACATTTTATTGAGGTGTCAGAGAAGATAGCTGGACCTTCGATTGAGGTGTCAGAGAACATATCTGGACCTTCTATTGAGGTGTCAGACATAGCTGGACCTTTTATTGAGGTGTCAGAGAACATAGCTGGACCTTTTATTGAGGTGTCAGAGGAGATAGCTGGACCTTCTATTGAGGTGTCAGAGGAGATAGCTGGACCTTCTATTGAGGTGTCAGAGGAGATAGCTGGACCTTCTATTGAGGTGTCAGAGGAGATAGCTGGACCTTCTATTGAGGTGTCAGAGGAGATAGCTGGACCTTCTATTGAGGTGTCAGAGAACATAGCTGGACCTTCTATTGAGGTGTCAGAGGAGATAGCTGGACCTTCTATTGAGGTGTCAGAGAACATATCTGGACCTTCTATTGAGGTGTCAGACATAGCTGGACCTTTTATTGAGGTGTCAGAGGAGATAGCTGGACCTTCTATTGAGGTGTCAGAGAACATAGCTAGACCTTCTATTGGCAGAGAAAAAAAAGAAACGTGAGAGGGTCATGCTCTCTCTATATGGGTATTTGGTTCTGTCAGAGCACTACAATAAGGGAACCTGCTTGGATACGTGTTACTAAGTTTGTGTGAGCATGCATGTGTGTGTGTGTGTGTGTGTGTGTGTGTGTGTGTGTGTGTGTAAGAGAAAGGGAGTGAGCTTAACACAAGAATGACATTTTTTTCCTCTCTCTCTCTTTTTTTCTTTTTACAACAACAAAAACAACAATCTTCACGGCTGGTGCTTGAAGTAGTCTTGAGGATGGCTTTCTCCCAGTAGCCTATGAAACATATGTCTATGGGAAACGGAGAGTGTTTGACACAATAAGCAATATCATTACAGACAAACCTTTGTAAGTGGCTCTTTGACTCTGAAGCTATCCTGATATGCCAACTGTGCCTATTGTTACCAGACACTGCCATGCAGGGCAACACAGAACTTAATGGAGAACACTGCCCCTACTGGTGAAGGGAATACTGCCACAAAGTGCTCATTCTGTCACCTGATGCGAGCTCTGCTTGGCCCAACAACCGGGACTTAAAGAATAGTGGGATGAGGCTAAACAACCGTACAGTCCCCCAATAACTAACACCAGTAATCCTTTGTTTTGCTAAAGTATGGGCAACAATTGTGAGAAGAAGGATAAAGCACGTTGCAGACTTGTATTCACCAGTGAGGTTAGCTGTTTTCTTTTTGTGTCTCAGTTGCTCGAGGGTGTTAATCTTGTGTGATTTTGTTTGTACTGTTTCTTTTTGCCTTCAGTGAAGTAGTAACCGCCCACTTTTGAGCCGTGTTCCTTAACCAAGTGGTCCGTTGCCACGGCTACAGTGGAACCTTGGTGTATTACTTTTGACTATAAATTAACTAATGTTCTTTTAAAAAAACAAAACAAATACAATGTACTGGTGCTTGGAAAAGGACGTGTGTATTTTAGCCTGTAAACAATTTGAATGGTTCCATGACGCCTGGCCATCCTTATTTGAATATGAAACAGTCATAAAAAAGCTATATCCCATCTATATACTTCCCCCTTCGCTTGCATGCCACCCCTCCTTCTCGACAACTTGTTTTCAATACAACACAACATTACTTGCATTGGAAATGGTGAGCAGTTTTCCTTCCGCTCAATGGGGGCATCTTTGACCACTACCTGCAGGGTCAGTTGAAAGAGTAGTTTTATGTTCATCTGTCTGCAAGTCGCAGTGCCTTCCTACATGCATATCCACATTTGAATAGTGACGCGAACGTGCCGTGGTAGCTGTTTAAGGGGCGGAAACCCTGCTGAGGCTGAGAGGTCCCCAGGGTAATAGTTTTCTAGCCTGCCAAGACAAGAGGTCTAGGTGTAGTACAGAGAAGGTAACTCAATGGGATGTGGGATAGCTCTTGTCATCGTGCCACAAACACATTAGGAATTTGTTGCTGCTTATCCCTCTCTGTGTATGACTGTGAGGGCAAGGCAGACCAGAGGACCCGTTCTGTCTCTTATTTTCAAAAAGCACCAAAAAGATAGAATATTGCTTTCAAAGTTGACTGCCGATGTATTTGATTGCCAGAGAATAGGCAAGTGATTGTTAGAATTCCGAGGCACATCATCGTTGGGCACACAGACTAGCAAACTGCTGCCTCTCTCTGCCAGTAGTCGGAGAAAAGATGGACGAGGCATTACTAGCCATCAGATCCTATTCCACAGCTTGAGTGTTCATAGTTTCTCTAGCCAGGCAGACGGAGGCCATCAACAGACAACAAATTAAGGAGCTTTTATTCCAGCTTCAGTTAAGTCTGTAGTCCAATAATGACGTGATATTTTCCGTTTTCGTAATACAAATGTGATGGATAGGATACAGTTGTTTTTAATAGCTCATAATGGCAAACGAGCTGCTGTAACATCAACAATGGGGTCAAAATGTCAGGCCTATAGCTTTATACCCTCAGTTACTAGGAGCGAGAATTAGTGGAAAAATACAAGTCACTATACCCTGCTACCCTTCACATCCAAAATGTCTTCCTACATGGAAGTGAACTCCTCCGCCCTTTGGTAAACCCCAGATCACCACGTCGTTCTATACCCAGCGAGGCACCCGTCCCACCTCCACCCAGTCCACTTTAAAATAAAGTGGCTTGCACTCATAGAAGTTAAATCAATTTCATTATAAATGCCCACAGATTACGTCCTGTAATAGCGCCGCCTGGGTAGAAAAACAAAACAAGCTAAACATGTAGTGTGATACAGTTTAAGGTCTCTGCAAGGCCTTCTGGGTAATGGTTGACAGGGGCTCATGTGGTCCATGCCTGGGAGTTCTAGCACCAACGTCCAATAAGGATAAAGGGATAATAACACACCGTACAGCACAGTAGCAACCACATAACAGTCCCACTTTCATCTAGCTGCTCTCACAGAGAGAGAGAGAGAGAGAAAGAGAGAGAGAGAGAGAGAGAGAGAGAGAGAGAGAGAGAGAGAGAGAGAGAGAGAGAGAGAGAGAAAGAGAGAGAGAGAGAGAGAGAATGAGAGAATGAGAGAAAGAAAGAATGAAAGAATGAAAGAAAGAAAGAAAGAAAGAAAGAAAGAAAGAAAGAGGGAGAGAAAGCGAGAGACGGAGCACCATGGAGAGTGGTCGCGTTTAGAGCCTAGCCACACCCTCATCACGGAGAGCTCACCAATCGCATGACAGTAGACACAGTTAGGAACAGACACGAGGAGACCTGGGAAATCTGAGGAATAGGAATGCAGCAAGAAGTTTAGATGTTGACTCCCTCTCCAGCTTCCATTTTAGCAGCAGTCCATCAGAAGCCTATTGAATCAGTTGGCCAGCCATATGGTGCAGTCTAACTTTGTCTCAGTCTTGGGTCAAAGAAAATATGTTTAAGGGCATTGAATCCTTTGCGTCAAATCAACCAATTGACACAATTCAACCGAGCTACGAATCATTGAAATTCTCTAGAAATTTTATTTGCGTTATGGTGGTAGATTGAGGTGTTGGAGAGGTTGAATTGAACGCTTATCCTCCTTTTAAAGTGTGAATCTGTTTTCAACTCTAACACTGCCTTATTCAGATTCCTCGTCTCCCACCTGGTTATGTACTCATACTCACAGTGATGTGTGCTCTCTGTCTGGTCACAGTTCATGATACAATAGTAACTACAGCTTTTTTTTTTTTTTTTTATGCATAACGTTTTTATTGATGAAACGAAACAAAATCAGTCAGTTACCTTAATAACATGTGGTGTTAACTGGCTTCTGAAAAAATACCTATTGGTGCCAGAGGACAGTGACATAAAATGGTCAGCATTTGGAACTCCTCATGAAAAAAATCTCAAACTATTAAAGTGAATATCACTGTGTAATATTTATTCAACTTGTAATTTATGTACTCTTTTAACCTTTGTCTTTTTTTTTGTTATGACAAAGCATTTATTTAAATAAAGTGATGTATTCATTTAAAGACGTGTTAGTGATGTGTTTGTGTGATGTGCATTTTGAACTCAAAACCTAAAAATGGTTTATCTCAAACTATTTTCCAGGCACCCCAAGGCACTAACATATAGTCACATACAAAAGATACTGTAGAGGAATACATAGGGGGTATATAGGGGTTATATATGGGGTATATAGGTCTGGAAACCCTGACCACAACAACATCAGTTCTCAGAGTAATCCTAGCTATTCAAAAGAACCCATGCAAATAGTTTCTTCTTTCTGATGTAAACTCAAAACTGGAAAAGAGAAACACAGGCACGTCTACACTACAGAAGAACAATCACAAGTAAAGCCTCATAAGCACAGCCCTCGACCAATGAATTGCAACCTTGTGTCGACACGCCCCCTGATTAACATGGCTAGAACCAATGAAAATACTTCCTTGTTGTTGCCAGGAGCAGTGTGTATGAAGCCTAATGGTGTGGTGATCAGAGATGACATGATGAGGTCATATCTACACACACTGGCCGTGACATTAGTTGCAGGTTTGAGGTCTTACTTTTTGCATACTACATACACTCTTGGAAAAAAGGGTTCCACAAGGGTTATTCAGCTGACCCTGAAGGATTACCCTTTTTGTTTCCAGGTAAAACCATCTTTGGTTCCAGGTAGAACCATTTTGGGTTCTATGAAGAACCCTCTGTGGAAACAGTTATACATGGAACCCAAAAGGGTTCTACTTGGAACCAAAAGGGTTCTACCTGGAACCATAAAGGGTTATTCAAAGGGTTCTCCTATGGGGAGAGCCGAAGAACCCTTTTAGGTTCTAGATAGCACCTTTTTTTTTACGAGTGTACAATGGGGATATCACTTTTGACTGAGGCGTTAGTTGCACTTGTCCTGGTCAAGGAAAGCTCTAAACACCACCCCATAACATATACCCAGCATTAATGAATACACTCTGTATTTAAAGGACCCGAAGATTACAAAGGGTTTGTAAAAGACTAAATGACTGGTTACACACACTAATCAAATGCCATAAACCTAACTGTATACAAACTATTAAAATCCATTTCAAAGACTTGAAGCATACCGGTAGTAAAGTGGTGAGGATGAATGAGGATGAATGAGGATGAATGAGGATGAATGAGGATGACGGATTCCATTTGATTTGGCAAGCCAGACAAAATTAAACAGGCCTATTTATATAATGAATATGAATTCGGAGGACAGAAATGATTAAATATTAAAGCATTAGACCTATCACTAAAAGCTTCAGTCATACAAAAGTTATACTTAAATCCGAACTGGTTCTCTAGCAAATTAGTAAGATTGTCTCACCCAATGTTCAAGAATGGCCTTTTTCCCTTTATTCAGATTACAACCTCTCACTTTAAATTATTTGAAAGGAAATAATCTCCCAAATATCACTATTTCTAAAACAAGCCATAGAAAGTTGGTTGCAATTTCAATTTAATCCTCCAGAAACGACAGAACAAATAATGCAACAAATATTGTGGTTAAACTGAAATATACAAAATGTTAAAAAAGGTATAATCTTCGTAAATGATATTATCGGTAGGACTGGTGGAGTTATGTTGCACATGCAGCTAACAAAAACATATGGAAATGTCTGCTCTACCCAAAATTACAACCAAATTGCAGCCTTACCACAAAAATGGAAGAGGAAAGTGGAAGGGGGAAAAAGTAAGGAACTTGTCTGTCGTCCTTGCATTAAATAATATAATTAGTTAAAGAAAATTGTGATAAATAAAAAAGTATACCAGTTTCATTTAAGGACCAAAGGATTGACAGCCGTCCCATATAGATTGCAAAATAGTTGGAAATAAATTTTTGATGTACCGATTCCATGGCATAGTGTTTATGAAATATGAAACTTATAATTTTTCTATTGAAATTATTATAGAAAATTCTTGCTACCAATAGAATGTTATTTATATGGGGGATACAATCTTCCCAGCTCTGCAGATTTGGCTGCGAAGAGACAGAATCATTAGATCATTTGTTTTGGTACTGTCCATTTGTAGCTTGTTTTTGGACACAGGTCCAGGAATGGCTAAAGGATTGCAATATTTACCTGGAGCTAACCCTGCAGATAGCACTACTGGGTGATCTGAAAAGTCATAGTCAATCGATCAATAATATAATAATACTTTTAGCAAAAATGTTTATATTCAATTTACGATCTGTAGAAACAATGGGAATAGAAGGGTTCAGAACTTTTGTAAAACATCACAGTACAGTTGAAAAACATATGGCAAATAGAAATCCAATATTGATGGTGTTACGAGATAGATGGGAGGTGTTGAATGGAGCTGAAGGATGGGACTAATAACAACAACTAATAACAACAATATAACTAATGTAAAGCATACTGTGTCCATAATAAGTATATAGGTTATAGGTTGAGAGCTTTTGTGAAAGAGCACAGTTGAAAAATATGGCATATAGAAGTAAACCAGATGGACATCATGAAAATGATTGGAGGAAGTTCAGGAGTAAAAACAAAGAAAATATAATTATTGTAGAATTTGACTGTGTCCATAGAATGTATTTGGTATGTATGGGCTGGAAGTAGAGGCCTAAGCGTTGTTGTTCACTAGTTTACTCCAATTGGGGAAGGGGTGGTGGGGTTGGAAAGTAATGAAGGGAAATATGATTTTAAAAAGGATATGTGTGTGTGTGTGTGTCTGTGTATGGATGTATGTATATATGTGTGTGTGTGTATGTGTGTGTATGTGTATATGTGTATGTGTATGTGTGTATATATACAGTGGGGAGAACAAGTATTTGATACACTGCCGATTTTGCAGGTTTTCCTACTTACAAAGCATGTAGAGGTCTGTAATTTTTATCATAGGTACACTTCAACTGTGAGAGACGGAATCTAGAACTAACAAAAATCCAGAAAATCACATTGTATGATTTTTAAGTAATTCATTTGCATTTTATTGCATGACATAAGTATTTGATCACCTACCAACCAGTAAGAATTCCGGCTCTCACAGACCTGTTAGTTTTTCTTTAAGAAGCCCTCCTGTTCTCCACTCATTACCTGTATTAACTGCACCTGTTTGAACTCGTTACCTGTATAAAAGACACCTGTCCACACACTCAATCAAACAGACTCCAACCTCTCCACAATGGCCAAGACCAGAGAGCTGTGTAAGGACATCAGGGATAAAATTGTAGACCTGCATAAGGCTGGGATGGGCTACAGGACAATAGGCAAGCAGCTTGGTGAGAAGGCAACAACTGTTGTTGCAATTATTAGAAAATGGAAGAAGTTCAAGATGACGGTCAATCACCCTCTGTCTGGGGCTCCATGCAAGATCTCACCTCAAGGGGCATCAATGATCATGAGGAAGGTGAGGGATCAGCCCAGAACTACACGGTAGGACCTGGTCAATGACCTGAAGAGAGCTGGGACCACAGTCTCAAAGAAAACCATTAGTAACACACTACGCCGTCATGGATTAAAATCCTGCAGCGCATGCAAGGTCCCCCTGCTCAAGCCAGCGCATGTCCAGGCCCGTCTGAAGTTTGCCAATGACCATCTGGATGATCCAGAGGAGGAATGGGAGAAGGTCATGTGGTCTGATGAGACAAAAATATAGCTTTTTGGTCTAAACTCCACTCGCCGTGTTTGGAGGAAGAAGAAGGATGAGTACAACCCCAAGTACACCATCCCAACCGTGAAGCATGGAGGTGGAAACATCCTTCTTTGGGGATGCTTTTCTGCAAAGGGGACATGACGACTGCACTGTATTGAGGGGAGGATGGATGGGGCCATGTATCGCGAGATCTTGGCCAACAACCTCCTTCCCTCAGTAAGAGCATTGAAGATGGGTCGTGGCTGAGTCTTCCAGCATGACAACGACCCGAAACACACAGCCAGGGCAACTAAGGAGTGGCTCCGTAAGAAGCATCTCAAGGTCCTGGAGTGGCCTAGCCAGTCTCCAGACCTGAACCCAATAGAAAATCTTTGGAGGGAGCTGAAAGTCCGTATTGCCCAGCGACAGCCCCAAAACCAGAAGGATCTGGAGAAGGTCTGTATGGAGGAGCGGGCCAAAATCCCTGCTGCAGTGTGTGCAAACCTGGTCAAGACCTACAGGAAACGTATGATCTCTGTAATTGCAAACAAAGGTTTCTGTACCAAATATTAAGTTCTGCTTTTCTGATGTTTCAAATACTTATGTCATGCAACAAAATGCAAATTAATTACTTAAAAATCATACAATGTGATTTTCTGGATTTTTGTTTTAGATTCCGTCTCTCACAGTTGAAGTGTACCTATGATAAAAATTACAGACCTCTACATGCTTTGTAAGTAGGAAAACCTGCAAAATCGGCAGTGTATCAAATACTTGTTCTCCCCACTGTATATATATATATATATATATATATATATATATATATATATATATATATATATATATATGTGTGTGTGTATATGTATGTGTGTATGAAAAAAAACATATGGGGGATTGGAAGTGATGCAGACAATTACATTGATGGAAGTTACAATCTATCTGAAATATTAAAGCTGATCTACCCCCCCCCCAAAAATAAAAAAATAAAATAAAAACAGTATGGAAGTTGCCCCATGGTTGGTATGTTAGGTATGGAAGGAATGACTGTTCTGCCCATGCCAAGTCAAAGTTTGCCAAGGCAATAGTGTTATAAAGCTTCGCACGCAAGCATGCGCACACACACACACACACACACACACACACACACACACACACACACACATACACACACAGAAACACAGAAACACATACAATTTGTGGGATCAATAACAGGAAAGAGGAGGGTGCTATCAGCTCTGAAGGGAGTCTGGCTTGTTTCGGGGGAGAAGGGACGGGTGCTCATGGCTTCCAGGAAGTGACATGACGAGACAGGGATGTTGAGGTACGGAAGTCCTTCCCTGGAGACACTACGACTTGACCAGCTCCAGATGTGTGTGATCAACGCAACGTCGGCACACAGGCACTGAGGGAGGAGCACTTGGTACCTTGGTTCCCCCGTATAGGCGTCAGTATTATAAGGGGAAGCTGGGTAGACTTTGGGGAAGAGGAACATGTGTAGGGGATTTGATTGGTGAGGTAGTGAACATGACAATTACTATTGCCTTCAAAGAAACTGACAACCGCACTTATGGCTTTAAAGCGTTCATGCCCCTTTTATTGCATAATTACACCAATGACTATGGATGAGTACATCTAATCGCAATATGGGCCTCGCTACACCAAACCCGTCCCAGAATAAGGTGATTTGTGTCAAGTATTTGAGGTTTCTGAGGTTTATCGGCCTACAAACGCGAAGGTTTGGGAAACGTACATGCTGTGGGTCTGAAATCACATGAGTTAAAGGGCTGTATACCCCAATGCTGGTCCATCAGGACTATCATCCGTGTATCCCAGAACATCTGATCAAATGTCTTCCAAGAGTATCAAAAACTATCAGAGGCAGGATAATGTTTGGTTGTGAAACGTTATAGTGAAAAAGTTACCTAAACTTAATTTAAACGCATTCAGTGAAGCACCATGTTCCACATCTTTCAATATTCCATAACATCAACTGTTTTTGACAACCAAAATACTGTATATACAGTAGCTTACACAGATCAGAAAGACCGCTAGAAGGTGCAACCTTAAAATCGAACATGGTGTGAAAACAAGAGGAAGGAGAACACCTGGTGAATGTACTTGGAAGGGCACATGGTTGTTTGCTCTGCTTAAGAGAATTCCCTTTGTCACCCAGAGTGAGGTTCTCCAAACACAGGGACCCGCTCTGATAGTTTTACTCCACTCGGTGCCAAACCCTCCCCACCGGGCACACACACTCACACATACACACACACATACACACACACACACACACACACACACACACACACACACACACACACACACACACACACACACACACACACACACACAGCCAAACCTACCCTTCTTCACACACTGGCACACACACTCCAATAACACACACACACACACACACACACACACACACCACTTTAGCCCACTCTGACAAATCAATATACCCCAAAACCACAGGGATTAGTTTCTCTTTGTTTTCAAAGTAGGCCAGCGTCAAACTACCGTGAAATGCAGTACACTACCAGAGGGTACAGAGAGATCTATACAGGAAACTAACAGGAACTGTCAACATCCTCAAAGAACTGGAATCCCCCTAAAACAAAACTAATCCACTCTACGAAATGCTGGAAGACTGGCACCATGTTGGAAGACTGGAACCATGCTGGCAGACTGGCACCATGCTGGAAGACTGGCACCATGCTGGCAGACTGGCACCATGCTGGAAGACTGGCACCATGCTGGAAGAATGGCACCATGCTGGAAGACTGGCACCATGTTGGAAGACTGGCACCATGCTGGCAGACTGGCATCATGCTGGAACCATGCTGGCAGACTGGCACCATGCTGGAAGACTGGCTCTATGTTGGAAGACTGGCACCATGCTGGCAGACTGGCACCATGCTGGCACCATGCTGGCAGACTGGCACCATGCTGGAAGACCGGCACCATGCTGGCAGACTGTTACCATGCTGGAAGACTGGCACCATGCTGGAAGAATGGCACCATGCTGGAAGACTGGCACCATGTTGGAAGACTGGCACCATGCTGGCAGACTGGCACCATGCTGGAATCATGCTGGCAGACTGGCACCATGCTGGAAGACTGGCTCCATGTTGGAAGACTGGCACCATGCTGGCAGACTGGCACCATGCTGGAACCATGCTGGCAGACTGGCAACACAGAAGGTCATAAGGTCAATGCCAGTCACAGTCTCATGCGTATGTTACTGTTTTGGCCAGAGGTTCAAAGAGTATGTTTGTCCCGTCTTTCATTGTTTTACTTGGATTTCATTCCATTGATACATTGATATGGTAGGACAAGCCTGTTTGTACTCATATCTCCATTGGGTCAATGGGCTGTTGTATTGGGTATAGTGGTGGTAGGTATGTTAAGGAGCACGCACAGACACTACCAGATATAGTGTGTGCGCCCCACAGGTGTGGAAGTGTACGGTCACCTGCCGACATGGCGTTCATGTTTATTGCCTGCACCACAGAGTAAATAGTCTGAACTTACATTTCTGCCTCCTCGTTATTGGATTGTACTTTCACCACGTCACGGACATAATGTGGCCCATCTAAGACACTCAGTGGTTGGCTGTCAGAATTGTGGACAGAAATCCAGTTCCAGGATAGGTTTGAATCCCCCTCCCTCCCTCCCTCCCTCCCTCCCTCCCTCCCCCCTCCCCCCCTCCCTCCCTCCCTCCCTCCCTCCCTCCCCCCTCCCTCCCTCCCTCCCTCCCCCCTCCCCCCCTCCCCCCTCCCCCCCTTCCCCCATCCCTCCCTCCCTCCCTCCCCCCTCCCCCCCTCCCCCCCTCACTTCCTCCCTCCCTCCCTCCCTCCCTCCCTCCTCCCTCCCCCCCTCCCTCCCTCCCTCCCTCCCCCCTCCCTCCCTCCCTCCCTCCCTCCCTCCCTCCCTCCCTCCCTCCCTACCTCCCTCCCTCCCTCCCTCCCTCCCCCCTCCCTCCCTCCCTCCCTCCCTCCCTCCCTCTGCCTAGCAGTGTGTGGACTGGAGGTGTAGCAGCGTTTGAATAGCGAACATACGTACATTTGGGAACCTGCTGTTATTTGTATCCCATTTGTCAATGTCAGCCCTGGGTTCTAATATCGCCCCACTGTCAACACTTCATTAGTAACCTGCAATCCACTGACCCAACCCCCATACACCCTTTCCTCCAACCCCCCCCCTTTTCCAAACCACCACTGACCCAACCCCCATACACACACACACACACACACACCCTTTCCAAATTTCCATCAACCCCAATGTACCCTTCCCTCCAACAACCCCCATTGATAAAGAGAAGGGAGGAGTGTAGCCCCGTGTAGCTCAGTTGGTAGAGCATAGCGCTTGCAACGCCAGGGTTGTGGGTTCGATTCCCACGGGGGGCCAGTATGCAAATGTATGCACTCACTAACTGTAAGTCGCTCTGGATAAGAGTCTCTGCTAAATGACTAAAATGTAAAATGAGTGGACATAGAGAGGGGAGGAGTGGACAGAGAGAAAGGAGGAGTGGAGAGAGAAGGGAGGAGTGGACAGAGAGAGAGAGAGAGAGAGAGAGGAGGAGTGGACAGAGAGAGAGGGGAGGAGTGGACAGAGAGAGAGGGGAGGAGTGGACGAAGGGAGGAGTGGACAGACAGACAGACAGACAGAGAGAGTGAAGGAGTGGACAGAGAGAGAAGGGAGGAGTAGAGAGAGAAAGGAGGAGTGGACAGAGGGAGAAGGGAGGAGTAGAGAGAGGAGTGGAGACAGAGATAGTGGGGAGGAGTGGAGACAGAGAGAGAAGGGAGGAGTGGACAGACAGAGAAGGGAGGAGTGGATAGAGACAGAAGGGAGGAGTGGACAGACAGAGAAGGGAGGAGTGGACAGAGGGAGGAGAGGACAGAGAGAGAAGGAAGGGAGGAGTGGACAGAGGGAGGAGAGGACAGAGAGAGAAGGGAGGAGTGGACAGAGAGAGAAGGGAGGAGTGGACAGAGAGAGAAGGGAGGAAAGGACAGAGAGAGAGAAGGGAGGAGTGGACAGAGAGAGAAGGGAGGAAAGGAGAGAGAGAAGGGAGGAGTGGACAGAGAGAGAGAAGGGAGGAGTGGACAGAGAGAGAAGGGAGGAGTGGACGAAGGGAGGAGTGGACAGAGGGGAGGAGTGGACAGAGAGAGAAGGGAGGAGTGGACAGAGAGAGAAGGGAGGAGTGGACAGAGGGAGAGGAGTGGACAGAGGGAGGAGAGGACAGAGAGAGAAGGGAGGAGTGGATGGATAGGGTGCAGAAGGTAGATGGATTGGTGAAAGTGAGACAACAGGTGGATGATACAGAGGAAGAGATTGTAGATAACAGAAGAGAGAGAGGGGGGGGGAAGAGCTTGGTTGGGTCAATTTTATTCAACAAGAGATGAGATGAAAATATATTAATTAATTGAGGAATCCTCAAAATATTAAAGTTATCTGAACAAAATGTAAAATGACCTAACCTTGTTGAAGGGAGGGGCCTACAGGATACATTCATGCAAAGGCAATTTGGCTGAATGTGTTTTTAGAGCAGAGCTATATCAACAACAAAAATGTGATACTGTACACCAGAAAGAGAAGAGATCAGAAGATATTGTATATTGAAGAAAGGCAAATAACGAACATTTCATTTCCCCTACAGAAATCTCTAAACAATTTGAATTAGCATGAAACAATTTGGTAACACTGTACCTTAAATTGCCCCTACATCCTACCTGTAGTAACAACATTCTAGTTACCGTAATAACAGGGGTAATAGAATTATGCGGTGTAGGTTACTAAGGTAAAGTGTTGCCAACAATTCAAATTAGCATTAGCATGCTGGGGACACAACCACGCACACGCACACGCGAGCAAGCAGGCAGGCAGGCAGGCCCCCACGCACATACATATGCACACATAAGGTAAATACAGTTTTATGAAATCTGCTTTGAGTTGTAGTATAGATAACGTCCTTGCTTGGCTCTCACACCCCTTTTTAGCACCCATTTTTATTTACGCAGGTGATCTCATTGTGATTACAAATATTTTTGGCCCTCTCACATACACATACACATATTGATAGGTTGCACCTCCGTCACTCGGTTGCGTCATGCCATTGTTATGTTCTCAAGCCGCCCTCTGCCGGAGGCATCATAGTGGTGCCCTAAAGTGGTGAAAAGCCCAGTCAATCTGGACGAAGGCTAACTACTATTTCGTCTAAATTACACTATAGTGCCTGGTAAAACGATGACATTGCTAAAGTAGGCGAACATTTAGTAGGAAACAACTTTGCATCATTGTCAAATTTACTTTAGACAGTTGGCAATGTTGTCATTAGCTAGGAAGCTTCGTCAAAAATAGCTCGCATTGCTAACGTTAGCTAACTAAAATCCGGTGGTCTCCCCTCAATCTTAGCTAGCTAGCTAATGTAATAATGCATCTAAGGTCAATCCGGCAACATCAAAATGGTGACAAAAGGTTTTCCTATTAATTATTTGCCTCCTTATGAAATGTAATTGTATTTCCAAGCCACTGTAATGCACTTTTGATGAAATCTTCATCAGAACTCATTGACAATGCATTGAGTAGAATGCTCAGTCGGGCATCAGTCCAAACCGAATGCTCAAAACAATATTGTGACGAAACATGCAACCCATGAATAAAGACAACAACACCCCACCTATGCATGCACTTAAACAAAAACATGTAAGCTACTGTTAGTTTTTTTTTTTTTTTGGGGGGGGGGGGGACTTTAGTACGTACAGTTGAGGTCGGAAGTTTACATACACCTTTGCCAAATACATTTAAACTCAGTTTTTTCACAATTCCTGACATTTAATCCTAGTAAAAATTCCCTTTCTTATGTCAGTTAGGATCAACACTTTATTTTAAGAATGTGAAATGTCAGAATAATAGTAGAGAGAATGATTTATTTCAGCTTTTATTTCTTTCATCACATTCCCAGTGGGTCAGAAGTTTACATACACTCAATTAGTATTTGGTAGCATTGCCTTTAAATTGTTTAACTTGGGTCAAACGTTTCGGGTAGCCTTCCACAAGCTTGCCACAATAAGTTGGGTGAATTTTGGCCCATTCCTCCTGACAGAGCTTGTGTAACTGAGTCAAGTTTGTAGGCCTCCTTGCTCGCACACGCTTTTTCAGTTCTGCCCACAAACTTTCTATAGGATTGAGGTCAGGGCTTTGTGATGGCCACTCCAATACCTTGACTTTGTTGTCTTTAAGCCATTTTGCCACAACTTTGGAAGTATGCTTGGGCTCCAGAGTGGCGCAGCGGTCTAAGGCACTGCATCTCAGTGCTTGAGGCGTCACTACAGACCCCTTTGTTTGATTCCAGGCTGTATCACAACCGGACGTGATTGGGAGTCCCATAGGGCAGCGCACAATTGGCCCAGCGTCTTCCGGGTTTGGCCGGTGTAGGCCGTCATTGTAAATAAGAATTTGTTCTTAACTGACTTGCCTAGTTAAATAAAGGTAAAAAAATTAAAAATGGTCCATTTGGAAGACCCATTTGCGACCAAGCTCCTGACTGATGTCTTGAGATGTTGCTTCAATATATCCACATAATTTTCCTTCCTCATGATACCATCTATTTTGTAAAGTGCACCAGTTCCTCCTGCAGCAAAGCATCCCCACAGCATGATGCTGCCAACCCTGTGCTTCACGGTTGGGATGGTGTTCTTCGGCTTGCAAGCTCCCCCTTTTTCCTCCAAACAGAACGATGGTTCTATTTTTGTTTCAACAGACTAGAGGACATTTCTCAAAAAAGTACGATCTTTGTCCCCATGTGCAGTTGCAAACCGTAGTCTGGCTTTTTTATGGCAGCTTCCTCCTTGCTGAGCATCCTTTCAGGTTATGTCGATATAGGACTCGTTTTACTGTGGATATAGATACTTTTGTAACTGTTTCCTCCAGCATCTTCACAAGGTCCTTTGCTGTTGTTCTGGGATTGATTTGCACTTTTTGCACCAAAGTACGTTCATCTCTAGCAGACAGAACGTGTCTCCTTCCTGAACGGTATGACGGCTGCATGGTCCCATGGTGTTTATACTTGCGTACTATTGTTTGTACAGATGAACTTGTTACCTTCAGGCATTTGGAAATTGCTCCCAAGGATGAACCAGACTTGTGGAGGTCTACAATTCTTTTTCTGAGGTCTTGACTGATTTCTTTTGATTTTCCCATGATGTCAAGCAAAGAGGGACTGAGTTTGAAGGTTGGCCTTGAAATACATCCACAGGTACACCTCCAATTGACTCAAATGATGTCAATTAGCCTATCAGAAGCTTCTAAAGCCATGACATCATTTTCTGGAATTTTCCAAGCTGTTTTAAGGCACAGTCAACTTAGTGTATGCAAACCTCTGACCCACTGGAATTGTGAAACAGTGAATTATAAGTGAAATAATCTGTCTGTAAACAATTGTTGGAAAAATTATTACTTGTGTCATGCACAAAGTAGATGTCCTAACCGACATGTCAAAACTATAGTTTGTTAACAAGAAATGTGTGGAGTGGTTGAAAAAATGAGTTTTAATGACTCCAACCTAAGTGTATGTAAACTTCCGACTTCAACTGTATACTGATGTTAGTCAGTATGGGTTACACCTGAGTGTTCAAAATACACTTTTGTGGTAGATTTTCTGTCACTGACATCCACCTTGAAAGTTGCATAACAATAATAAAGCCATGGACTTTAAGTTGTGGAAGACCCTACATGGGAGATGCTACATAAATGTACACTAAGGCGAATCTGCTCTTCATTGCAAAGCATTATGGCATCAGTGGCATCTGGTGATCCAAAAGCAGTAGTCAAAGAGTTGATCGGTACTGTTTTGGTGGAGGGGGAAATCCTCTCTGAGAGAGAGGCTGATGAAAAGGGCGCTACGGGTAGTGGGGTGAGCAAGAGATGGAGCTGGAAGCAAGCCGAATCCAGTCAGGCCATCCTGCAACCTCAACAGTGTTTGATCTTGGTCAAAACAGCCGACTTGTACCACCTTTCAATGAAAAGGAGGTGGACGTATATTTTACTCTGTTTGAGAGGATTGCCACATCCCTAAAATGGCCGCCAGATATTTAGTCACTGCTCCTCCATAGTGTTCTTGTGGGAAAAGCTCAGAAAGTGTACGCCACTTTATCTCTCGAGCAGAGTTCAGATTATGACACTGTTAAAGCAGCTATCCTTCGGGCTTACGAGTTGGTCCCAGAGGCATACAGACAACAGTTCGGTAAATTATGAAAGACAGAATCACAAAGCCATGTTGAGTTCGCAAAGGAATAAGGATGTCTTTTTGATCGGTGTTGTGGTTCTCAAGAGGTCAAGGACCTTGAGGATTTAAAGACACTCATACTTCTCGAGCAGTTCAAGAATTGCTTTCACGAAAGGGTTGCTACCTACATTTATGAGCACAATAATCTCACTATTGAGTAAGCTGCAGTTCTTGCAGATGAGTTTGTGTTGACACATAAAACTACCTTCACAAACAAAGCACCCAGTGGTTATCCCTATGCAAAAAGAAATCCAGAGATGTTACCTCCTACTGTAAGATTTTCGTCCTTTTCTAGAGTCCCCAAAGATAAAGATCAGCAGAAAACAGTTTTTTCATATCCACCAGTTTGTCATTACTGCTGTTAGAAAGGACACTTTGTCTCAGTGTCCTAAGTTGAAACAGAAAAATTAGAGAGAGAAAAAAAGCTGTTTCTTCTTGTGGGAGCACTCCAGCCCATTAAGTCTCTGGTTGGGACTGGTGTATCTCCTAAACAAAATTTTGGATCAGGTGTGTATGAACCTTTTGTTTCAGACACGTTCGTGTCTCTGCAGAGTGGCAATGCTTTTAAGCAGCCGGTGAAGATACTGCGAGACACTGGGGCGGCCCAGTCCTTCATTTTGGAGGGTGTTTTGCCTTTGTCTGACACTTCAGCAACAGGTTGCAGTGTGTTAGTAGAAGGCGTGGAGATGGGTTGCACGGAAGTTCATTTGTACAATGTGGAACTCGAGTCTGGTCTTATTTCTGGTTCTGTTGTCATTGGAGTGAGGCCTAGTCTACCGGTGAAGGGGGTCTCATTAATTTTGGGAAACGATTTGGCTGGAGGGAAGGTCGTGCCAAATCCTGTCGTTTGTAAGGAACCTGATGGGTTATCAGAAAAGTACCCTTGAGTGTTCCCATAGTGAGCCGTTACGCTATGTCTAAGAAAGTCGCCAGGAGCAAGTCTAGCGTTGAGGAGGATGTCAGCGATCCCACCATGGTCCATCTGTCTTTGAAAACCCCAAAGGTGAGCGAGTTTTGTAGGAGCACTGAAGGAAGAGAGCTCCCTACAGTTGATACTTTGATGTCTAGGAATCATTTGAATGCTGAACAGAGTTAAGATGATTCCCTCTCCCCTCTTCTTGCTGAGATACATCCAGAGGAGGAGTTTGATGAAGTTCATATGGGTTACTTTGACGGAGATGGTGGTCTAATGAGGAAATGCCGTTCTCGCACCACTTCTGGGCATGACG